>NC_057813.1:745688799-745702451 GCF_018294505.1 Triticum aestivum | reverse complement strand
AGCCCCACCCCCCAAATAATTTTGGCTCAGGCTCCGCCCCTGCTAGTCCTAGTAGTATTAGGATTCTTCTACGAATAGGTTTAGGATATTTTGGGTCGGCGGCTGCTGGGATATATAGTACAGGTAGCTGCGTGAGTTTTTGTAACCGCGAATTCAGAAAACTGAAAAAGAAATAAAGTGAAGAGAGAGGCACGACACGTGTCTTTGGCAAATGTTTTTGTGTGCATCTCCGTCGTGATTTGATGTGATCGATCCTGATGGCGGAATTCTAACATGCCACTCCCTCGTAGGAGCCAGACAAAACTTGTTGTAGTAGATAGTCGGGAAATCGTCGTGGTAAGGCCTCATTGGACCAGCGCAACAGAACAAGAACAACCGCCAATGAAGAGTAGCATAGGTCGGATCCTGAAAACACATGAACATAGACAAATTACGACCAGATCTGAGCAAATCCACCAAGGACAGATAGCTTAGGCGAGTTGCACGAATACACTAATGACCTACGATTGCATAACTTGGTGTAGCCACGAAATTTGGCTAGCACCAGTTATCTATGATGACAAGAAACATGAGCAAATGACAGAGGCTTGTCTGTCAACAAGAAACATGAGTGGTTGTACGACATGAAAAAAAATCCTTGGGCACTAGTTCTCCGCCACTGTGCCAAATATAGTCTAGCCACGCACTTCCTAATTTAATTTTATAATCACCACATAATTTTAAACGCGTACCATCATTATCCGCAAGAGATAACAAGAAGAGATAGTTTGTTTCATCATATGTGTTTATTGTCATCAGTAAATGAAATGGAGCTTTCAGAGGACACTGCCTAGGAATGTGAACGCCTAAGACGACTGAAAATCTCATGTGAAAAAGTCATCTCCCTTTATATCACGTCACACCATGAA
This sequence comes from Triticum aestivum, assembly GCF_018294505.1. NCBI lineage: Eukaryota > Viridiplantae > Streptophyta > Magnoliopsida > Poales > Poaceae > Triticum > Triticum aestivum. The sequence goes on along the minus strand of NC_057813.1, from coordinate 745,701,543 downwards.
CAACACCAACTATGATCAGCCCTTGACACATACTTGAGCGGGCTGGGCCCGCATCCTCTATACCATCGCGACTCTTGTACGAGCCACATTAAGGCCATTGGTGGCAGGGGCCTACTGCCTTGAATGCCTTCCAAGAAATGAACAGCCCATTTGGTGTTCCCCTTGTTGGAATTATTGGTATCAGGGTTAGATCTATACTTTTTTTGCCAACAGAGTTTGGTTTGATTTGATCAATACCGACGCAATGTTACAGCTAGATTGATGTTTACACACGAACTGCGTCACACTGGAAACATGCTATTATTGATGTGTCACATTGCATGTACTGAAATTTTAAGAAGGAAATAATAAAGCGACTGAAAGGAAAGGGATGCAGACTTAAGTCAGATGACTTTGCATATGTGGGTCAGTTTGAAGGCAGGCTCACATGTCAGGCACCACAAAGTTACCCGACTCGAGTCAAAGAATCATATTCGAAGGGAAGGATCGTATGGTACATGGTTGGTTGCTTAATTTAGTGTGCAGATGTAGGTGGTGACTGCTAACCAACTGGACCATATATGTGTGAAAATAGAAGGCTATGATTTGCGTACCAGACACAAACTTTCAATGCTTCTGTTGCACTGATCATGTCCATGTTCAGTGATTGTACGACCATGCATGATTGTAGACACAACGTTTTAGAACTTTAATATTGTAGTACTGTAGAACATTAATATTGCAACATTGATACTTGGCCACATGGGTTGTACTCTCCTGGATTTCATGAGTACAAGGAAACAATGGTAGCTTACTAGCTTGTTCTTTTCCCGAGCAAATGTGTTGCATTTTCATCGTCACCATGTAGATCACATAACTTGGTGTAGCCATAAAATTCGGCTAGTATCAGTTATCGCTGATGACGAGAAATATGAGCAAATGACAGAGGCTTGTCCGTCAACGTGAAACATGAGTGGCTATGCAACATGAAAAAAAATCTTGGGCAGTAGTTCTCCACCACTGTACCAAATATATTTTAGTCACACACTTCCAAATTTAATTTTACAACCCCACATAATTTTAGAAGCATACAACCATTATCCGCAAGAGATAATAAGAAGAGATGGTTTGTATGATAATATGTGTTTATTGTCATCTGTTAGTGAAATGAAGTTTTCGGAGCAATGTGAACGCATAAGACCACTGAAAATCTCATGTGGAAAAGTCACCTCCCTTTATATCACGTCACACCATGAACAACACCCACTATATATGATCAGCCCTCGGCACGTAATTGAGCGGGCTGGGCCCGCACCCTCTATACCATCGCGACTCTCGTACAAGGACCACTAGAGCTGCGGTGCCACCTGAGGCGGGCTTCTGCGCACTTATCTTGTGTCGCACAATTTGCTGTCATGTTTGGTCCTAGTCTCACTCATGTACATTAATATGTGTATGCTACAACATTAGGATCTATTATTAGCGCATCGATCAAACATACAAATACTACTCCCTCCATCCCAAAAACGTCTGGCATTATGGGACGGAAGGAGTACTATATTATTTGAGTTTAGAACCAACTATATTATTTGAGTTTAGAACCATCATAGGCAACAGTACATCTAATGACGATATGTACGCCTCACCCATGGATCATAAATGGGTGAGATGATGCATTACAGTTAATCCAAATGCGAAGACAAGCTAACATGAAGTGCTTCAGTTGGCTGAAGAAAGGGACCCCATAAGCCCGTGACTTGGATCTGTCAGAAGCCCGATGCACGAATCACAAGAGACGATCAGCAGTAGTGCGATCCAGATACTCATGTCTGGAATTATTTTTTAGCATTGCCATTGGACCCCTTACGCTTATATCACATATATGCAAAGTGAAGCTGCATGAAGAAATAAATTTCAGAAATGAGAAGCAACAACAGCAAATTAAGAAAAAAATGTATGCATGTTACATATAGTAATATTTCCCTGCAGCCTAATGGTACAAACAAATCAAAATTGTTGGATTTGGCAGTGTAGCTAAAAGATAGAAAATGCAAATTGACCATTATGTCACTGCTGAAGAAGCATAAATAGCAATCATTGTATAATGAAAAAACAGAACAGAAGGAATTATTTTCAGAAAGTACATATCACCTACATACTTTTTTCTGCTACATGAGTTGAAGGCGTTCTTGCATATTTCAAAAATAGTACTACTATGTTCAAAACATACACAACACAAATAATGCCATGAAACTTGGAAGATCATCGCGGGAAATATAACCATGATTAAGTGTTGGACCTCTATGCTGGATTGCTCTTAAAACCTTTGCATGGTAATATAATGTTACAAAGTTTGCCCTGGATTTTAACAGGAAAATGGTACCGCTAAAATGCCAAAATAAAATGGGATAACCAGCTAGTGCCAAGTCATAAATAACCGGTCTTTCCTATTTTTATCATGTACTCCCTCCATTCCTAAATATAAGTCTTTTTAAAGGTTTCAAATAGATTACAACATACATATGCATATAGACATATTTTAGAGTGTAGATACACTACAGGAATCAGCTTATTTGCCGTCTGCAATGGCGGATGGCAAAGGCACCAAAAGCGGACGGCAAAGCTCTTTGTCGTCTGCCACCGACGGCAAAGCTGCCCGGCAAAGAGGATGACGGTAAACAGGTCCTTTGTCGTCTTCTTTCTCAAAGCGGACGACAAATAACCTTTGTCATCCATGGCAGACGACAAAGAATCTGGACAGTAATGAATAGGCGTTAGCCACGTTAGGTGGCCAACGGCAGCCTTTGTCATCTGCCAGCGGACGACAAATGTTGCCTCCCCTTTTCCGTCGGCCATGGACGACAAAAGGAACCATATGTTATAGCTCATAGGTTGCACAGGTTGCTGCCATGTGGCCTGTTTGCCGTCCGTGGCAGACGGCAAAAGATCTCTTTGCCGTCGGTGGCAGACGGCAAAGAGGATGCATTGCCTCTTTTTTTCTATTCTTTCATATATCCATGCATTTTCAAAGAAAATAAATGATATATATATATATATATATATATATATATATATATATTAATATTTCACAGGGCAATTACAAAGAAAACATATAAGATATCCAACACATATAACTTCATCGTACATGCATAGTTCCATCCAACCATAGCAAGTTCCATGCATAGTTCCATCATACATAGAAAGTTCCATATAGGGGCATCCAACCATATATATTACAATAGTTTCATCCAACGATACATGCATAGTTCATCGATACAAAAGAAACAGAGAAAGGGATAATAAGCACTCCATCAATGCAAGCTTTCGTCAAGTGAATGAAATCTGCAAAATGGGAAATAAGAAAGTTAGAAGAAGAAGATTAGAAGAAGAAGGAGAAGAAGAAAATGAACAAGAAGAAGAAGTATATGACATTTATGAGCTAGCTTAGGTATAAATGACATTTATGAGCTAAATTAGGTAAAAAAGACATTTATGAGCTAAATTAGCTAAAATGGATCATTTTGGAACTAACCTAGGTAAAATGGATCATTTTGTAGCTAACCTAGGTAAAATGGATCATTTATGAGCTAACTTAGCTAAAATGGATCATTTTGGAGCTAACCTAGGTAAAGTGGATCATTCTGGAGCTAACCTAAGTAAAATGGATCATTTATGATCGAACCTAGCTAATATGGATCATTTTGGAGCTAACCAAGCTAAAATGGATCATTTTGTAACTAACTTAGGTAAAATGGATCATTTTGGAGCTAACATAGGTAAAATGAACATTGCTCTCCTGACTCGTTGGGTCAGGCGTATCGCCAACGTGGAGGGCGGCCTCTCGCTCACCATCATCCAGAATAAATACTTTCGGGGCCAGCCTCTAGCTTTGTGCCAGCGCTCTGGTGGATCCCAGTTCTGGCAGGCAGTGATCCAGCTCCTCCCCGTGCTCCATATTGGCACGTCCATCTAAGTGGGTTCCGGGTCCTCGGCCCTGTTTTGGTTCGACCGCTGGCTAGGGGACTCCCCCCTGGCCGCCCGCTTCCTGGTCCTATTTGCCATTGCGGTTGACCCCCGGATCTCCGTCGAGACGGCCCTTATTGACTTAGGGCGTCTCGCCTTCCGGCGCCCCTTTGGCCCGCTTGAGGTTGACACTGGGACGCCCTTCTCTAGGACATCGCTCTCCTGCCAATGGATGTAGAGGGCGACCCTGACTCCAAGTCGTGGCGCCTGGAGCCTTCCGGCCGTTTCTCCTCGAAATCTCTGTACGCGGCCATCGCTCATTCGCTGGCCCTTTAGCCTGATCTGGGACATTGCCCCTCCCGCCTAAAGATCAAGATATTCCTTTGGCAGTGGATCCGGGGACGCCTCCCCCTAGGGTTGAAGTCCGCAAGCGCAATGGCCCAGGGGACGAGATGTGTCCCTTTGTGCCTCACAATTGAGGACTCGAACCGCATCTTCTTCTCCTGCTCCACAGCCCAGTTCCCGTGGTCGTGCTTCCGTGAAACGGTCAGCGGACAGTGGTGCAATACCAACTTCCCCGACTTACTCGCTGAGATCCACGCCTCCTCCCATCGCTACCGCCATATTAGATGGTTGTGCATTGGTATCCTTGCTTGGACGCTTTGGAACATTCGCAACAAGCTTGTCATTCAGAAAGTGCCTCTTTGACGTGCGACTAATGCGATCTTCAAAATGTGTGGCTATTTGCAGCTCTGTCGGCCGCTTAGCCGCCCCTAGGACCGGATCGTCATCAACACCCTCCTTGCCGACCTTCGATCGATGGCCTTCCGCATGGCGCCCCTGCTTCCGCCACCTCCGCCGGAGCCTGATTAGGAATGCTTCTCGTGTGGCGGCCTCTATGTGTGTCCTATTTTTCTAGGGCTTGTTGAGCTGTGCCCTCAGCACTAACCCTCCTGCTACCTTTTTGTGTGAGACTTGGGTGTGTGTGTGTGTGTGAACCTTGTTCGATGTTTGGATCGGGCGGTTTGTTTTGTATATAAGGCGGGGCGTAAGCCTTTTTCGGTAAAGGTACACGCTTAAGACGCTCGCCGATGGTATGGGAAATATCATTGACCCTCGTCTTAAGGTTGTGTATAGAGATGTTACAGAGCTTGTAGGCATCAAAGACAAACGGGATAAGCTCATCGAGGAGCTCTTTGATGGGGATGAGATGTCCAAGCAACAACTCAAGACATTGTCAAATGTTGGATTTGGAGGATTGGGCTAGACAACCCTTGCCAATGCGCTGTATGACAAGATTAGAGTGTAGTTCGACTGTGGAGTGTTTGTTTCGGTGTCTCATAATCCCGACATCGCAAAGATTTTCAAAGAAGATGTTGTACAGACTGGACAAAATTAAGTTTGCAAACATCAACAAATCTGTTAGGGATAACCAACAACTCGTCGATGAACTGAGAGCATTTGTTCAGGATAAGAGGTATGACTTCATTGATATAAATTCCATCTTTGCTAAGAGATCTACCTCGCTGTCCATACAGAAAAAGTATAAACATGGCTATGTCTTTATTGATATGAGAACTATGCTCAAAAAATTATGCAGGTACCTAATCGTGATTGATGACATACGGGACAAAAATGAATGGGAAATTATCAAGTGCGCTTTCTGTAACAACAGTCTTGTTAGTCAAGTAATAACAACAACTCGCATAACCAGTGTCTCTGAAGCATGTTGCCCATCTGGTGATGATATTATTCATATGATGAAACATCTTAATGATGATGACTCCAAAAGGCTCTTCTACAAAAGAACACTCCCTCAAGGAAGTAAATGGCCTGATGAATTGGAGCAAGTATCTACAGAAACTTTGGAGAAATGTGGTGGTGTACCACTTGCCATTATTACTATAACTAGTTTGTTAGCTAGTAATGATCAACAGATAAAGCCAAAGTTTCAATGGGATAACATACTCAGTTCTATTGGCCATGGACTTGAAGAAGGTGGTACTACTAAGGATATGCAGAGAATACTATCATTCAGTTATTATAGTCTACATTCTCACCTAAAGGTTTGCTTATTATATCTCAGTATATTCCCTGAAGATTATGAGATAAGGAGAGACTGGTTGATATGGAGGTGGATAGCTGAAGGCTTTATCGACAATGGAGGACAAGAAATTAGACTATTTGAGCTTGGAGAGAGATACTTTAGTTAGCTGATAAACAGAAACTTAATCATGCCAATAGATGTTGATTTTGAAGGTAGGGTGGAAGCTTGCCGTGTACATGATATGGTACTTGACCTTATATGTTCTCTATTTAGCAAAGAAAACTTCATTACTATATTAGATGGTACAAAACAAAGGAAAAAAATCAGATTGCATGGTTCGTAGGTTATCCTTGCAAATATCATTCTACAGCTCACCAATCAGGTCGATGCCTCAAGTATGTCAAAATCGAGATCTATTACTCTCCTTAGAACTGATGTTTATCTAATCCAAGCTCTTTCAAGCTTCAAACTTCTTCGAGTATTGGATCTAGAAGGTTGCTATCTAAGGGAAAGTATGCATACCCACCAGATTGATCTTAGGTATGTTGAGAATTTATTACACATGAGGTACCTAGGGCTGAAAGATACCCATCTTGACGCGCTCCCCGTCGATATAGGAAAGCTACATTTTTTTGCAAATACTCGACTTAAGAACGAGTGGATCTATCGAGGTGCCATTAAGTGTTATTCAGCTAGGACAATTGATGTTCCTATAGGTCTATTCTTTTACCAGATTGCAGGTTGGGATAGGGAAGTTGGTGTCCTTGGAAGAGCTAAATGGTGTGTGGGTGGGTGAAAGTGATGAGATTGAGAAAGAGCTTGGGAATCTAGTGGAGCTGAGGTGCTCGATCTTTGGTGACAAGAACATGACGAGAGTGCGTTTAATTCTTTGTTGGTGTCCCTGGCCAGTCTTAAGATTTATCATTCTGGATATGAGACATTCGATGTCAGCTGGGATAGTTGGGTGCCCCCTCCACACCTCCACACATTTCATTTTCTTGGTTGTACCTTAACATTGCCTAGATGGATTAATTCATCCTTGTTTCCCATCCTCATCTGCTTGTATGCAGGAGTGAATAGAGTGACGCCAGAGGTTGGCATTCAGATCCTTGGGAAATTGTCTGCTCTTCCTACTCTATGTTTGAGAACCACTAGCAGCCAATACACTCGTGTCAAAAGGTTCATCATTGGTGATGATGCATTCCCTTGCCTTAAAGTGTGCAGATTCGAAAAATTTCAGACAGGGCCATCTATGTTTCCGCGAGGATCTATGCCAAGGCGTGACTTCCGTGCCTTTATTGCCCAAGCGTCACACATCGTTAGTGGTGACTTGGATGTTGACATGGGACACCTCTCTTCCCTCCAGAAAGTGGTAATTATTTGGTACGACGCAACTACTTGCCAGCAGTGCAAAATGCGGTTGATATGCTGGAGCTCACATTGGACACCCATCCCAACTGTCCCACACTTCGTTGGAATCAGACCTGTAAGTCTTTTTCTCACACAGCCAGGCCCTGTGTAAGCTTTGGCAGAATTAACTAGCTTAATTACATTAGCCAATCCTAAAAGTTCTTCTGCCTTCGATCCCGTGGTAAGCCTCCTACTTACCAGAATAAATAGTTATATGGCATTCGAACCCACCTTCATGGTTGTATTCAAATTAGCTGGAAATGTATGACCTAATATCTGTCGCAGCAATACAAATTAATGCTCATTCCTTATTTTTTTCAAAGCTTCACCCAAGGAACAGAAAGGAGCAAGAGGAGGAGGAAGAGGAGGTGAAAGAAGAATAATATCCACAGGTACGAAGCCTACAGGATGCGTTTCAGACAAAAATTCCTTCAATTCCTGTCCACTCGCTTTTACTGTGCCTTTTTTCATCATTTATTGCGAATGGCAGAAGCCAGTCACCAAGAGACGAACGTACCCATGTCAGAGTTGAAAGTGATGGAGTTAGATGAAGCCTCATAGAGGTCGAGTCAGATTTTTTTTCCGATAAAGTGTGCTTTTATTATCTCAAAATGTAGCATCAAGCGATACAAAGCATTTAGAGTATCACCCGGCCTCTGCGTAACTAGGATGCACACAGCCAGACATAAAAAATCTGACAAGAAAAAATAAAGACAGTTCGGCAAGAGTAGAGTCCTATAGACCGACACTATGCCTATGTCGAAACGGTTTGTGGACCGATGCAGAGATTATGCTGCCACCCATGTTGGGTAAAAAACTCCATATCGCGGTGTCACGATCTGGCAACTGCAGACCTGCTGCAATCTCCCGTCATGTCCTCTATGGCGGCAGCGCTGTGGCGATGGATCCAACTCAAAGCTAGGGCCGACGAATTTAAGATGAGTTGGGACGTTGCCTTCACGCATCTCGAGGGGGGCGCCAGTACCAGTGCCAGCGTCTTTGTCGGCATCAGCTAGCAGCAGGTCTACACCGTGGCGGAGTGCAGCTCATCAAGATCGAGTGCGCGGCATGGCCCCGGCCAGGTAATCTAATGGCTTTCTTCACTCTCCCTTAATTTTCCTCACAAATCAAACACCTAGTATTATATGCTTGGCATGGCACCACACAAGACACAACATACACAGATTGATCAAACTGGCCTCGGCAACATTAGGAAAGCTCATATCTGATGTTTTTATTAGGCAATGGATGGTAATTTCTGTTGTGCAGGAGATGATGGCCATGGGTTAATTCTCTTCTTCAGTTGTTTGTTCCAATTAATAGCAGAAGTAAGAGGAAGAAAAGGGAGCCGTCAGATTGTAATGTACGGCATATTCTGCTAGCTACAGTAGCAGCCGAAAGACCCATCGCCGTCTGCCTAGCCACTTGGTGTTTCTCACCATCGAGGACGGCAGAACAACAGAGCCATGCATGTCCGAGTGCCCATGGCCCACCGCCTCTTGAGCTGCTGCAAGCCTGCAGGGCGTCCTTTCCTCGAGCGGCACGTATGGCTGCCAGCCAAGACGTCAGTGATGCCCGATGGAGGAGGTTCAGTAGCAGGGCATCATCGGAGATGACAGGGGGGATTCTTCAACGCGGGAGCTCGAACATCAAGTGTTGCCTGAAGCTGTGAGATGCTGATGCACGTGCCCAGTAGTTAGACTCCTAAAAGGATTAAATCCATCCAAAAGTAATCCTTCCACCACAACAGTAACGTATGCAAAGTGGCCCTTTGTCCAACTCCAATCTTGATCCATCCATGTTTGAGGTGAGAGAACACCTTATGTCGTTGTTAATTCCTTTACTGGACTGTACAGATTTGTAACTGAAAATGGAATAGCTGATGTCCCCCTGAACAGCTTTTTTATAAGATGCTATATGAAAATTGGTATTGTCGTCACATATGGATCTAACACTGCAAGTGTGCATTGATGGACAGCGAGGACATATTATTGGTGCATGCAATTTCTGAAGACTATTAGCATGCAGTGTCCTAGAATAAAAGACGTGAAGAAATCAATCTGGTGAAGAGCTTCTGATCAATATTAGTGATGGGTAAGAATGGTTCCAAAGTGTCTTAAGTAGGAATGGTATATGTTGGAATTTTAGCTCATCATACTTACATGTAGAATGATTCTGAAAAATTACTCTCCTTGAATTGCATATTCAGATTTAATCATGATATATGTTACCAAACCAGGCAACAACACTGAGTGGTCTCAACTTTCAGCTCACATTCTTCCACTTATGCATATGCCCACACAGCTTCATATGTGTATTTTCCCATACAAGTGTTTGCTGAACCAATCAAGATAGCTCTTGGATTTGGTGTTTCCTATGTAGTGGGTCATCTTCTTTCAGTTACCATTGCATCCATGCATAAATAATGTTGGTTCCTTGACAATTCTCAGTATATTTATTGTTAATGGAAGCACTAGAAATTCGAAATTCAGTTAACTATACATCTCTTTTTTGAGGGATCAAGTGTTTGTCTCTGCCCCAGCTGAAACTTTATTACGCAAAGTTACAGATCTTTGGGGTATAGGAGGCAGAGATACATAGCAGGCACCAGGCAGCACACAACAAAAAACACAAGGTAGCAGATTGACCCAATCTCACACAAACTGAAGCGCTGCACACCAGGAACTGAAGGGAGCAGCAGGCAACCTACCGAGGAATTATGATAGTTCAGTGCTCAAGGTGAGTCCTGAGCATCAGAACCAGCTGATGGTTGGAAACAACACGAGCCAGAACAAGTACAACCATATTGGCAAGGCGACATGAAGCGAGGAGGCGAAGCAGCAAGCTCTGTGCACATGCATTTTCTCTCTCTCCACTATCCTATTATGTTTTGTAGTTGTGATGCTAAAATTCTAACAGATTCTCCTCGAATATAGTAGTAGTGTATTTTTTCCTCTCTCGGCAATTGATCTACAAGAGTTGCCTTGTTAGAGTACGTAATGGGACTAATGGGCCCATTAGTCTTAGGATTAATTAGAGATAAGGGTCGCTTGCTTAGGGGTCAAGTAAGCCTTGCTTGGGAGTCAAGTAAACCTCTCTATATAAAGAGATGAGATGTATCAATCTAATCAAGCAAAAATTAAGAAGGAAATCCCTTCCCTCTTGCCCGGCTGTGGGCAAAAAGGCCCCCGGCCGGCCCTCCTGGCGCCCTCCTTCTAGCAGCGACATAACAATTTGGTATCAGCTAGCTTCGGTTCGATCATGTCTTCACCGCCGCCAAGCCCGTCGCTTCCGCTGCTGGTCACCTTGTCGCCTCCGGCGACCACCACGACCGTCACCCCGCTCCTGCCCGCGCCGGGATCCTCTGTCACGCCCGCCCCCACCGTCCTCACCTGGGAGGAGGTGTCCGGGGTGCTGCGGGACCACCTGTTCTTGGCCGGGTCCTACGGGTCGCACCTGGTTACGCCGCCCATCGTCGCCCCCGCGCAGCCGTGGCTGCCGTGGCAGCCGCCGCACCAGCCGGCCTTTGCCGCGCTCGCCAGGCCGCTGCAGCCGCCATTCATCGCCACCACTGCCTAGCCCTGGCTGCAGTGGCAGCCGCCGTTCCTAGCGGCCTCCGCTGTGCCCGGCGCTCCACCGCAGCAGCCGCTGCCGCTGCCCGGTGCGACAGCGCAGCAGCCGCTGCAGCTGCAGCAGCCACCGCCGGTCACCTCTGCCGCCCAGTATGGGATGCCCTACGAGGGGAGTGCGACGACCTCGTTCCCATCAGTGCCGCCGCCATTCCAGGGCGTCCACATCTAGCAGATCAAGTCCCTGCCGTCGCCGTCACCGCTTCCGTCTTGGATCGCTACCCGCCACGTGTCGGCGGTGATGAGGCTGCAGGCTGCTGCGCGCGGCCTCCTAGCGCGTAGGCGTGTGTGGGAGATGCGTGGTCTGCAGCTGCCGCTCCTCCAAGTTGCCCTTTGCTGTGCAAAGGACCTCGATCTCGTCCGCTACGTCGGGGATCTTGGGCATGCAGTTTCCCCCACGGGCGGCTGGCATGCTGTTTTCCCCGCGGGCAGCGACCTCAAAGTCTGTGACATCGGCGGTTAGGGGGCGCACCCCTCCTCGCCATTCTCCATCGCAAGCCCTCCACTCTTCCATGTGCGATGCAGACCAACAACCATACACATGCACTCCTTTTGTCCAGGTGGTGTCCATGGGATCCAGGTGGCTGTACACATGCATGTCCCAAATAAAGCGTCCTAGTCTATTTCAAGTTGAGAGTAATAACACAAGCCGAGATGTAAAAGGCTTGTTTTTAGGTGTTAGGTTTGTGTTGCGTCGAGTCATGATTATAAGTTGGTTAGGCTGCAGCTCGAGGACAAGCTGCATGTCCAGATGGGGTGTAGTGTTAGAGTACGTAATGGGCCTAATGGGCCCATTAGTCTTAGGGTTAATTAGAGATAAGGGTCGCTTGCTTAGGGGTCAAGTAAGCCTTGCTTGGGAGTCAAGTAAACCTCTCTATATAAAGAGAGGAGATGTATCAATCTAATCAAGCAAGAATTAAGAAGGAAATCCCTTCCCTTTTGCCCGGCTGTGGGCAAAAAGACCCCCGGCCGGCCCTCTCACGCCCTCCTTCCAGCAGCGCCATAACACGCCTTCTGTGCATAGGTTCTACATGAGCCAAGATAATTAATCAGGTGTTACATCTATGTTTACTGCAATAGCTGTATATTTTTACCAATTTTGGTCATCGTGAGTTCTTGCTGTTGATTATTTAATACAAGTGTATTGTCATAAGGTGTAATGGTGTAGCATATTTACTTGCACAATCTCATGGATAATCCATTTGGTATTTGTCTACCAAAATTTATCTGCTTACAAAATCTAACAGATCTGAAGGAGAATTCCTCATTTGGCATTTAGAAGACCAGGTGTCTATCTGTTGCATGCTGATATATCCTAGACTCAAAGATATATAAATGCAGAAGCTATGCACAGAAGACCAGGTACCTAAGACTTGGATTAAATTATATAACTTGATATTTTACTTGAACATCAACTATGGGTTCCTAAAGCACGTCTTTCACTCCCTTCTAAATAGTATGCCAAGTTGATTTGCATTAAGTGCAACTTAGAATATATATATATGAACCCTGACTTTTGTTTTCTTCAGCGAGTGTATTTTGATATCTGGTAATGCCAGTATCAGGTTATATTGGTACGTGTCTGATTTTCAACTAAATGATGCATCTCCTACATTTTTACCTGGAAGGTAATTGTGGTGGTTTAGTAAAGAATAATTCATCCATATAAAGTATACTGCAAGGTATTTTTATTTCCAGACGGAGGAAGTAGTATGT
>NC_057813.1:745655045-745688317 GCF_018294505.1 Triticum aestivum | reverse complement strand
CACACACTATTTCTTAATTAATAATACATCCATGTAAGTTTAAAAAGAAATAAAAATATGTTTAAATATTTATGTCTTTGATATATTATACTGCTTAATAATGTGTTTACATATTATTACCACTTGCATTCTAATTTTGTGCATTATATTTCTGATCAACGCCTAATAAATTCAGAGGTAGCTGCAGTGTGGATTGCAGGTAATGAAATAATAGATATTTCTGACAGGAATGTAATACTTCATGGGAACAAAAACAAAAAAGAGCACATTCAATCCCAAAGAGGAATACATGAGAGGAAGGGGTTGTCAGTGGTGACATGTAATTATTGTGATGAATAATCAGGCCTTCGATGAAATTGTTGGAAGTTACTCACGTACTATGTGTGGGCATCAGGCCTTAGTGCCATTTATATTTTGCCATGTTAATTTCAGGTCACCTAGCTCCCTCCAGGGGGATTATCATGAAAATCTACCGTCAATTAGACCAGTAGTATATGATCTTATACATTTGGGTAAATAAAATTTGTACCCTGTAAATCTCTTGCATTCATAAGAAATATGTGTGGTTCATCCAAAGACAACTTCTTGATCATACTTGACCTATATGTATATTTGAAAGATTGTGTAATGTTATAGAATATCACACATATACCTTCATACAGCTTTTTTTTAACTAAGTGCTAATCTTTATTCTATTTATCATTGGCATATTTTTTCCTTTCTCACTTTACTTTATTAATTTATACTATCACAATGGTTTATTTCCCAGCCAAAGGAAACTTAACTAGATGACGCAGCTACAGTTTATATATATAGTATGCATTCCATGATCTTGCGATGCTCACTTTATTTCACCAAATAGATTTCCTGGTAGGAATTCTCTTGCCATTGACTGTATTTCATGTATAAAACAACTATGTAAACCTGTACATAGAAGTGCTCACTAACCTACTGTCAGGGAAACAAGGTAATACAAGCTTTATATTTTAAGCTAAATCAGCTAGGAAGAAATTGACATACTTCAGAATATAGTACTAATTATAAAGATTCATAAAATGCATAAGCATAGAATCATTCTATATGTTAGATAACATAAAACAATATGAAATCATAATGAAAGTAAATTAAATATAAATTAGTGAGGCATTGCAAATATACACAAAATAAAAATAATAATATACAACATAAATATAAATGCTTTTTAATATATCAATACCAAAATTTAAAATTACAAGGTGTTCCCCGTGTGTTGGACATAAACTAGATCCTAAATCTACAAACATAATAATTAATATATACTTCCTCCGTCACAAAATAAGTGTCATGCCTTGAGTTCAAAATTGAATTAAAGCCACGGTTCTTAAATTGGAACGGAGGGAGTATTATTCAATAAACTAGCCCGTGCGAATGCACGGGTTGGCGACTAGTTTACTATAATCCAAATTAGAAGAAAACATTACAATTGTATTGTATAATAATTTTTCTTTTCTTATCCCACAGTTAAAAGTGAAAACCGTGACAAGCACTAGATGCAGTTGATCCCTCTGACTACTCACTTGCAATGCGTACAACGACAGAATGGGGAGCACCGCTCAACTCGCTTGGTCATTGACTCACTACTTCACCCCCGTGTTTGGGTTTGGGAGGGGAACACCTGAAGGATGATGAAACCACATGAAACAAGTAAAACCCCTCCTCAATCATCATGCCACGTTGACATGGAACAATCAAGTCCAGAATGCCAACTTCATAGTTTAGTGAAATGAACACGGTAAGGGAACCCAATCAATCCGAATGCTCCTTTACCTTGAGTTGGTCAACAGGTGAACCTGCCAAGTTGGGAACTCAAACTCTGAAGGACCAGCCTAGTGAAAGCAATCAGCATTTCTGCAATCTGCTCAAGGTGTACTGGGGCAGCTAGTGGCCAAATAATCAACCTGTTCCAAAGTTGCACGAAACGTGTTTTAGCACTGAGATTTTCAGCAAAAAAAGAAGAAGAAGAAGGGCTAACTAAACATTTTTGCTTGAAACCAACAAAGGCTGCCACTCTCAGTTTGGCAACTGAAGAACGTTTTTTTTTTTTAAAAGGAGGATTACCTCCGACCTTTGCATCTGCACAATGAATACAACCTTTTTTTTTAATTACTTACAAAGACCTTATAAAGCAGTACATCAGGTAGTCTGAAGACCAGGGGCGAAAAAAGGGTGGGGCGAGCAGCGGCCAAACCCCTGCCAATCTCTCGCCCCCCTCAACGATTCGTAGTTGGTAATGTGTACTGTAGATGCCTAATGGCCGCAACTAATTACAACATAATTAGCCCAAATGTTAACAATTAACTCAAACGTCACTGAAATACAGAAGCCCGTAACCCAATAACCCATGTACAGTGGTTGTGTGTGGCTGGCTGTTATTTAGCAATGGGCCAGTGTCGAATCCGTCATATCAAAATTGATATGTGCCTACCAGAGGTGTGTGCGTGCATGTGGCCATGTGCTGCACATCGGCTAGGGCGTTCGCCGCCGTCGCCGCTGCCGCATGCCATCAGCGTATCCTACCCAGGGTCTAGGGCTTGCCATCGCCGCTGGCCGCTACTCGCCACCACAAGAACACCGTACATTCATCTACAGTCTTCTGTCGACGCACGAGGACGGAGGCGGGTCAAATACGGTAGATGCCAGTGAGCAGGATAGATGCAGGTACACTACATACTACTTACTAGCTTATATTGGTTACTTTTATTTATTCCCACCATCTTAAAATTATGGTTTTACATTTACCGAAAGTTAAATTTGATCAAATTTATATATGTTATGATAAGATCTACCAAATTAAATAAATATATTTTTACAAATTTGAAGAAGTTTGACTTACAATAAACCTAAAATTCAATTATTTTGAAACAATAGTAGTAATTTTTTATAAATAAATTATGATATTAATCTACATGATACATGTTTCATATCAATAGTAAATTAGTCTAGTAATTATGTATCTTTTTTATAGTAGTTCCTCCGCCCCAAAATAAGTATCTCAACTTTGAACTAAGGTTAAGACACTTATTTTGAGACGGAGGGAGTAATAGCAACTAATTAATGGGGTAAATACCTTTTCAAACAAACTGCTTCAACTTCATACTCCAACATTTTGCTGAGAATTACCATTTTTTCAGTTCCAAACCATAATTTTATGCTTTATCTGCACCCTATCATGAGCCTTCATATAAATGTGATATTCCATCTTATACTTCAACAATAATGTCCGGCCCCCTCATGCTCAAATCCTGGCTCCGCCCCTGTCTGAAGACAAAATCTTAGCAACATCTATCGCTACCACTATCCACTTGATTAAGGGGTGCCGATAGTCTGAGTCTAATACCAAATAGATATCACACAAGTGCCTAACATCTAAAGTCGCAGGCCCCAACCAAGCCATATACCGGGTCTGGTGCACAAAAACCGGTCCGACTCACTCTCATGGGTCGTCACTGCCATCTTCACTAATACATCTTCATCCAAACACATTAACCGTGGATGCCGTGGACGCCTGGGGCACAAAAACCTAGCACATGTAACGACCATGCTAGGCCTGCCGTGGACGCCGCCAAACAGCGCCACCGCCCTGCGCTCGTCCATCCAGACACATCTGTCGTGGAGATTCAGCTACACCATGCCGCCAATATGCATCGTCGTCGACACGGTAGATCCAACGCCACTCCTCCTGCCAACGTCCACACCACCGCCTCTGCTAGAGCTACCACGCAGAGCCCACCGCCCACAATAACTCTTCCCCGAACACCCAAGCCTCCCAAGACGGCGCCTCCATGGAGGACACGACGTGCAGGGCGCCGCAGCCGCTAAATTCAAGACGGATTTGGACTTTTGTCTAGCAGTGGGTCGGAGGTGGATAGGAGGGGACCTCGGCTTCGCCTCCAAGGAGGGTAACGACGCCAAAGTCATCGCTGATGACGAGTCGAGCTTTTTTTTTAGAAAAGGGGTATTACCCCGGCCTCTGCATCCGAAAGATGCATACGGCCTATAATAAAAACCAAAGTAGCCACAATATCTGAAGGTGCAAAAAAAGAACAAGCTGCTCCAGCGAGCCAAATCAAAAAAAGCCACAACCGGCTGGCAAATAAAATAGGAGCACTATATGCCTATCCTATTACATGACCGCCATCCAAACCGGTTGAAAATACCCCGAGCTACCATCTCCCATCGGGTAGACGCAGTAGCCAAACGCCCCCTGGCCTCCGTCGGAGTGAGTAACGACCACATATGGATCAATGCTGTGGCCCTGAAGATAACCTGCAAAAAGTGAAAGTTTGTTTTTCTGTTAAAAACCAAATCATTTCTGCAGTCCCATACCGCCCATAACAAGGCACACGCTCCCACACGAATGTGTCTTGCTACATCCAAGTTAACCCCATCAAGCCAAGTTCCAAATAACATATTGATAGAGGTAGGTGGAGTAATATTAAAAGCAATATGAATCGAACGCCAAAGAATCTTAGCCAGCGGACAATCTAAAAAAAGGTGCCTTATAGTTTCGTTACAATCACAAAAGCTACACCTAGCAGAACCCACCCAATTGCGTTTTGCCAGGTTATCTTTTGTCAAAATCACTTGTTTATGCACAAACCACATAAACACTTTGATACACAAAGGTACCTTAACTTTCCAGACGTGCTTCGAGCAAGGAATGACACTAGTGTTTATGACATCCAGATACATGGATTTAACCGAGAACCTGCCGTCCTTAGTCAATTTCCAAAACAATCTATCTGGCTGTTGGGACAGCTGGACATCCATCAACCTTCTTACAAGATGAAGCCATGCCTCCCACCGATGGCCTACTAGCGTCCTCCGGAAGCTAATATTGAGAGGCGTGGACTGTAAGACATTTGCAACATAGGCTTCTCTACGTTGAACAATGTTATACAGAGTAGGATATTGAAGTGCCAGAGGCGTCTCCCCAAGCCACGTATCCTCCCAGAACCTCGTATTAGCCCCATCACCGACTAAGATTTTCGTCCTGTTAAAGAAAAGGGGCTTGACTCTCATCAACCCTTTCCAAAACGGGGAATCATTCAGGCGCACTGTCACCTGAGCCAAAGTTTTAGCCTGAAGATACTTATTCCGCAGAATCTGAGCCCATGTAGCCTCTGTCTCAGACGAGAGTTTAAATAGCCACTTGCTAAGGAGACATCTATTCTTGATCTCTAGATTTTCAATGCCTAGACCGCCTTGGTCCTTCGGCCTACATATGATATCCCATTTTGCAAGCCTATACTTTCGTTTCAACTCATCATTCTGCCAAAAGAAACGAGATCGATAAAAGTCTAACCTCTTCCTGACCCCCACCGGAACCTCAAAAAAGGATAAAAGAAACATGGGCATACTGGTTAAGACCGAATTAATCAGAATTAATCGTCCTCCATAAGACATGAGCTTCCCTTTCCAGCAGCTCAGTTTCTTTTCGAAACGATCCTCGATGCATTTCCACTCCTTGTTTGTCAGCTTACGATGGTGAATGGTTATACCTAGGTAAGTAAACGGTAGCAAACCCAACTCACATCCGAACAATTGCTTATAAGCCTCCTGGTCCTCATTAGCTCTCCCAAAGCAAAACAGTTCGCTCTTATGGAAGTTAATCTTGAGTCCAGACAATTGTTCAAATAAGCACAACACAAGATTCATGTTCCTTGCTTTCACCAAGTCATGCTCCATAAAGAAGATAGTATCATCGGCATACTGCAGAATGGAAATACCACCATCAACTAGGTGCGGAACCAAGCCCGAAACCTGCTCCGCATCCTTAGCCCGACCTATTAAAATGGATAACATATCAACCACTATGTTAAATAGAATCGGTGACATGGGATCTCCTTGCCTTAGGCCTTTATGTGTCTGGAAATAGTGACCTATATCATCATTCACTTTAATCCCTACACTCCCTTTTTGCGTAAAGGACTCAATCTGGTCTCGCCAAGCCTTGTCAAATCCTTTCATACGCAACGCCTGTTGAAGGAACGGCCATTTAACTTTATCGTATGCTTTTTCAAAATCCACTTTAAAAACCACACCATCTAGTTTTTTGGAGTGAATCTCATGGAGCGTTTCATGCAAGACGACCACTCCTTCAAGGATATTTCTGTCTGGCATGAAAGCGGTCTGGGACGGTTGCACAACAGAATGCGCAATCTGCGTGAGTCTATTCGTCCCAACCTTGGTGAAAATTTTGAAACTGACATTAAGCAAACAGATAGGTCTGAACTGCTCAATGCGAATAGCCTCCGTCTTCTTAGGAAGAAGGGTTATTGTTCCAAAATTGAGCTTGAACAAATGAAGCTGACCATTGAAAAAATCATGAAACATCGGCAACAGGTCACCTTTAATAAAATGCCAGCACTTTTTATAGAACTCTGCCGGAACTCTGCCGGAAACCCATCTGGTCCTGGCGCTTTATTGTTCTTCATTTGTGAAATAGCCTGAAACACCTCTTTCTCCGTGAAAGGAGCAGTCAAAATCTCATTCTCTTCCGTCTCGAGTTGGGAAACATCCTCAACTCTTGACTCATCCAGGGACACGAAACTCTCTACCGGAGAGCCAAACAACTGCTTATAATAGTCGGTAATGTAAAGTTTCAGGTTTTCCTGACCAACTATCGTCCCTTCATCTTGTTCTAATTGAAAAATTCTCTTCTTACGATGCTTTCCATTAGCAATCATATGAAAGAATTGAGTGTTGTCCTCTCCTTGGACAACCTTACGAACCTTAGCTCGCAAAGCCCATTTCAATTCCTCCTCGCGGAGAAGTGCTTTCAACCTCAACTCGGCCTCCACTTTAGCCTCCAGCTCGAAAGTATCTAAAATAGAGGTTTCAGCTTTTAACTCAAGGGAGTGAATGAGCATAAGGAGTCTTTCCTTCTCAGCCTTATATATCCCATTCGTGTGCTTAGCCCATCCACGAAGGAACCTTCGAAGATGACGAATCTTGCACTGCCACCGCTCAATGGGTGACCTTCCCCCCGAGTCTTTAGCCCACTCTCTAGCTAACAACTCGATAAACCCTTCTCTTTCAAACCAGGCAAGTTCGAAGGAAAAGATATTCTTATTACCCATATGAGTTTGAGCTCCAGAGTCGACTAGTAACGGAGTGTGATCCGAGATACCTCGTGTCAATGCCTGCACCGTTACCAGAGGAAACTTCTGTTCCCAATCGACGCTCGCCAAAACACGATCGAGCTTCTCAAAAGTCGGAACCGGTAGCGAGTTTGCCCAAGTGAACTTCCTACCCGAAAGCTCTATCTCTCTGAGATCCAAGCTTTCTATGATAGTATTGAACATAAATGACCATCTGCCGTCAAAATTGTCATTATTCTTTTCCTCCTTTCTTCGAATGATGTTAAAATCTCCACCCACTAGGACAGGTAGTTGCTCGTTACCGCAAATACGGACTAAATCAGCCAAAAAATCCGGTTTGAGGTCTGGTTGCGCAGCCCCATAGACTGCCACCAAAACCCAATCAAACCCATCCGCTTTAGTTCTGACCCGAAACTTTACCGCAAACTCACCCAGCACTACACTCCGAACCTCCAACATCTCGCACTTAACCCCAAGTAAAACCCCACCGGATCTTCCTCGAGGTGGGAGACAGTGCCAGTCAAAATCAACCCCCCCAGATAAGGTATTAAGAAATTGTGGAGAAAAATTACCTCGTCCAGTCTCGGACAAAGCAATAAAGTCTAAATGATGTTCAAGAGAAGCCTCTGCTAGAAACCGTCTTTTAGCCAAGTCCTTAAGACCTCTGCTGTTCCAAAAGATGCCTCTCATAGTTCATCAAAAAAATTTTAGAGGTACGGATCCTAGCACTTCTACGCGCAGCCGACACCGGATAAACCTTCCGTTTCTAGGTCCGTTTAGGCTGAACGCGAACATCAGAGGGTTCGGCACGTTCGGAATGATCGTCAATCCCCAAGGACTCATCCTCAAGGTTAGAAGTTTCAGGGAGGCCATACTCATCCTCCTCCTCCGCCTCCTGAACCGCAGGATCGAGATCAGCACACAAGCCATCTAGAACTCTAACCCCAAGCGCATCAATCTCCGATTCATTCATCGGCCTAACCGCCGCCAAGTTACGAATCAAATCTAACGCTCGTTCAGCTTCCAGATCTAGCATATCATTAACAGATTTAGAAATCTCTAGATCATTATTACCCAGAGATACTCCTAATTGGTTCGCATTTTGCACAATCTCATCATTGGTAAAATGCAAAATAGAATTAAATTTGTTAACAGACATACCAGTAGAAAGCTCGACGTCACGCAGCTTGGCCGCCCTCAGCGCGCACCTGAGCTGCATGTCATCAACATCCGGCTGCTCCTGCAGTCTCTCGCTGACCCGTCTCCCTGCAAAGACAGGATCCGGGATCCCACCGAAAGTGATGACCTCCTCGCGAGAAGCTGCGCTAGGGGAAGAGCCTCCTGCCCGTCCCCCAACAGCGGTGACCAGCGCCGGGGCCACCGGAGCCTCGTCCAACGGCGATGAGAGCTTGCAGGGCCTATGGGCTGCCACCCCACCGACGCCCGCGATCGGTAAACTCAGCCTAGCGCGGTCCAGGGAGTCCGGTGACGCAGCAACCGAACCACCCAGCCCGCCCTCCAGAGCAACCGAAGTGGAAACGACGGCCGCCTGCGCGCCCGCTCCCCCTCGAACCGGCGACCTCACCAAGGGGGGCTCGCCGACCCTTGGGGCCGCCAGGATCAAGGTCTCAGAGGGCCGAACCTCCTGCTGGCCCTCTCCTCCAAAAACCACCGGCTTGGCCGCCTCAGCCTGTGTCGAAGGAGAGGACACAACCGATAGCGGGCCATCCTGCCCTGAAGCACCTCCGCCATTAGCAAATCTCGACACCCGCATACTGGGCGCCATGGACGCAGAACGGACCCTGTCACACAACACCCTCGGCGGAGCCGGGAATGCTCCAAAAGAGCCAAACTGAAGAGTGGTAGTCGGAACTGTCCTGGAAGTCCCAACAGGGGCGGAGTCACCATTATCTGACTGCCCCGAAGGCCCCTTAGCCTTATCATCATCACTCTTAGCTGTATCATCCTGGTTCCCCGAACCCCCTCCGCCCTCAGAAGTGTCCATGGGGTTATCATCCTCAAACTCATTGAAAAGATTAGGATCCTCATACTCAACGTCCAACTGATATAAAACACCCGCATAAGTCCAAGGCACCACATCTGGCAAGAACTGAATATTGGCTACACTGACAAGCAGTCGTGCCACCCCATTAGCCCGAGTGAACTGCATATCCACCTGCTCAGTCCTGCCAATCAAAGAACCCAGGCTCCAAGTGACCAAGAAGCTGTCCAGAGGGTCAGATGGAGCACCAGAGAACCGAACCCAAATCTGAGTTAAAGGTGTGCCTTGCGGCTCTTTCTTGGTCCATTTATCAAAATCAAGTACAAAACTAGTCCCGGTGACCCTGCTCATACCGAACTTGAGAATCCTCACCTGATCCTCCTTAGACGGGAAATCCACTTTATAGGAGTTATCGGTGAGCTTAAGTAAGCCACTGAAAATTACCCGGGGCAAGCTCTCTTAACTGCTGGATGATCTGAGCCTTGGACAAGGGCCCGTTAAGCACCTTCACCACACCGGGGAAGGACGTTTCCACTATGGGCGCCGAAGGCTCCGCAGAAGGAGACTCAAAAAACATCAACTCCGAGCAACACACTCCATAAATCTGAATGGATGGTTTAGGCCCCAACATGAGAGGACATTCAGCCGCTGTGTGCTTAGGTTTCCGGGATAAGTCACATAACTCCGCAGTACAGTGCACCAAAAAGTGACCCGGTTCCCCACAACGGTAACAATTGAGCTTCTTCTTCTTAGCCGCCCACTTAGACAACTTGTCACTCTCGGCCTTGTCCGAACCTTGCTCAGAAGTAGCATCGCCAGTCTACATGGGCTCTGGCACAGAAACTGCAGCCAAGGCCTGCACCGTCTCCACCGCCACCTGCGGTAGATCCGA
The DNA here is from genome assembly GCF_018294505.1 of Triticum aestivum. Lineage (NCBI taxonomy): Eukaryota > Viridiplantae > Streptophyta > Magnoliopsida > Poales > Poaceae > Triticum > Triticum aestivum. Next base: position 745,678,281 of record NC_057813.1, on the reverse strand, counting down.
TGCACCATCCGTAAACTCCGTCACGGTAGCGGTCTTAGCATGCCGAGGCTGGTAGTGCCGCCTGTTCCCACCCCGACCTCCACGAAAGCGTCCTCGGAAGGCCCGGTTGTTAGGACCGGCCGCACCTTCGACAAAATTTCCAGGCGGTCCTTGAAAACCCTGGTTATCATTGTTGTTGTCCACCCAAGCATAGCCACGGCCACCTCCGGTGGATGAAGGGCCCCTGTGCTAACCAGTGCCATAACCATCATGCCCGTCATCGCCCCACTGACCACGCGCGGGGTTCCGGTCATCCCCCGGCGACGCGCCCGTCCCATGGCCGTTTGAACCCTGACCGGGACCGCCTCGGCCTCCCGCCATCTGCCTCGGCCACGGACGCTGAGGCGGTAGTGGTTCTGCCCTGGGAGGAGGCGATGGTGCAGCCCGCGGCACTGGTACAGTCGCCACCGGCGGAGGCAAGGTCCCCCGAGGCGGGGCCGGCGCCCTTGCCGCAGACGGGGCCAGCGGCCCAACCGGGGCCGGTGCAGGCTGTCGTGGTGGCGGTGCTGTTGCCCGGGGCTGGGGCGCCACCAACCGAAGCGGAGCAGCCCTGGCGGCTCCAGGCACAGGCGAAGCCGCGGCCGGGGCAGCACCTCCCACGGTCCCGGCCTGGACTCGCGCAGCCGGCGTGGCACGCGGAGGCGGCGGCTTAGGAGGCATCGAAACCGACTTCGGGTACAGTACCGGCCGGCGAACCAATTCACTGGAGACCGAGGGCGAGCGGCGCGACACAGCTCGCGGAAACCCTCGGGTTCCCGAGCAACGAACCCTAGCGGCGCAAGAAAGAGACGGAGATGGACGTGCATGCGGGAGCGATCGCCTCAAGGCCTCATCATGCACATCGCCATCTCCCGATGCACAGTAGGCCTGGCCAGCCCCCTGGGCCTCGAGCCCAGTACTAGCCAAGCCCACCGCATCGGCGCACACTTGCGGTTCTACTGTGCTCAAAAGAAAATTCAAACGATCGTCCCTTTCCGCCCGAAAATCTCGAACGCCAGCAATCTCCGGCGTACGTTGCGACACCGCCCGACCCCCCTTCTTCTTCCGTCTAGTTACTTTCGTCCAGCACTCCGGACGGAAAAAGTCATCTAATGTGATAACCGACGGCCCATCCTTCGGTAATGGTCCACACCATGGTTTCACTTTCAAATTCCGAGGAAGGACCGGACAGTCAAGAAGATTAGGTTTCGTAATACTCACCGAAGGTTTAGGCATGGGGCTAGGACCCAAGTCAATCGAAGGTAACGGCCGGACCGACGTTACCGGCACGTCCACCTCGTCTTCCTCCTCGTCAGCAAGAATCCAAAAGCGACCCCCAAACCTTTGCGTCGGCTTTGATCCATCGGAGTCCTCCGTGAGATCAACAGTGGCAATTTGTTCTTCAACCTCCGGGGGTACCTGCACCCACTCAATAACCTCGATGTGAAACAAATCAATAACGAAACACATACCAATATGAAGATCTTCTTCCGCGGATAGATGCCTTCCGGCCAAAATATCTCCTTCATCATCACGGATCGTCGTCCAACGAGACGGGTGTGAGTAGATCATGCCACTGATCCATCGCCCCATCGCATGCTTATCCCGAAAACGAGCCTTCCATTTCGTAGGATTTTTGAATCCCCGATCCCGATCCTCATCCTCCGTCGAAGAAGAAACCGGGGAAGGGGATCGATCAACTCGCAGATTTGAATCCACCGCCGCGGCCGGGGCAGCACCTCCCACGGTCCCGGCCTGGACTCGCGCAGCCGGCGTGGCACGCGGAGGCGGCGGCTTAGGAGGCATCGAAACCGACTTCGGGTACAGTACCGGCCGGCGAACCAATTCACTGGGTGACGCTGTTTAGAGCGAGAGATATTTGCCATGACGAGTCGAGCTAGCCGAGCAAAGTTTCCTCCGGTCCCAAACCTGTACCGCAAACCTTTGTTTACTCCGGATCTGGCCACGGGCCGAGAAACGAAACCAACGTGAGAAGAAAGCACTATGGGGCTCAACCCACCAAAAGGAAGATCGAGGAGCTACTCCGATGCAAATCCGACCTGTGCAAGGATGAGTACCACTACCCCGCACTGGCTGCCGGCTTCCTAGCGCCAGATCGCGAAGGATTTGACCCAAACGCCATGACTCACACAACCACCAGCTTGTAGTGCTCCCGCAGCCGCCAATCCGTGCCGCAAGCGTGGACTCCACCTGTCGGCGCATCACGCACGGTGCTGCCAGGATCCGCCGACAGCGCCGCCGAACCCTGCAGTAGTCTGGTCCCACTTCACGATCAGGCCGACTCGCGCCAGGCAAATCGCACGTAGGGGAGAGATGCCCCGCCGCCGCCCCTGCCGGCGAGGCTTCGCACAGCGGCGCTGCTAGTGGCGGCGAGGGTGAGGGAGGAGGGGGAGAGACGCCCGGCGGCGGCTAGGGTATCCCCTTGGCCAACCACGGGGGTGGACTACGGAGGCAACTAAAGAAGGTCGGCCGGAAAAATTGGTCACTTGGGAGGGCCAAAACATCACTACCATCGGTCGTACGACACTTGTTAAGACGGTCATTTCCTCCCAAGCTGTGTTCTCCGTCACGCCCCTCATCGCGCCTCAGAGGTCTTTCGATAGCCTTAACAAAATTGAGAGAGCTTTTCTTTGGTCTGGCTTAGACAAGACAACGGGAGCCAAATGCAAGGTCTCTCGATAGTCTTAACAAAATCAAGAGAGCATTCCTTTGGTTGGCTCGGACAAGACAACCGGAGCCAAATGTAGGCTTCTAAAAGAAAATTGATTGGGCTTATAGAATAAGCTGGACAGGGGATAGCTTATTCCAACTTATCCTAGAAGGCAGCAAAAGAACTGGCCCCTAAAAACATAGTTTCTAAAAAGTTATTATTTGTTTCCCATATTTTTATCCTGTTTATTTCATTCGTTTGTGAAATTGGTCTGTAGCATTTCATATGAGAGGTAAGAGTATAAAATAAGTCCGAACCAGTGATTTGATTAAGTGCTGGTCTGGTTAATTCTTACCTTCTACTCTCATGTGAAAAGAGAGGGTAAGAGAGAGCATGTTAAAATTACTCATAAAGGAAATATATTATTTATGCGTTGTAAACAAGGCTGTCCAACTTGACTGACCACAATGACACCAAGGAGAGTAGAATTCGGCGATGAACCTAACCCACCTTGAGAGCATCAAGGTGAGGTTTAGACTATAGAGGGATGGCCTGGCAGCACACACGTGTACTGTTGGATGGTGATCCAACAGTTCAAAAATTTGACAGGCGCAGAAATAAATAAATCTGGCACCTGACTAATAGGTGCTCTCTTGGCACCCTATCATGAGCCTTCATATAAATGTGATATTCCATCTTATACTTCAACAATAATGTCCGGCCCCCTCTTGCTCAAATCCTGGCTCCGCCCCTGTCTAAAGATAAAGAGAGACTGCAGTTGCGGAGAGTTGTAACAGCCAGGCGTCGTGTGCTGTCGTAATTCGTAAACCGGCTCCAACTCTCCTCAACACCCCGGCAACACACGCCTCAAGAATCAACAAAGACAAGGATAGGCAACAAAGAGGCGGGTCAGGTGCCCTACATTCCTTCTTTACAGAGGGAATACACCCTCAGGGCTCTTTTTCAGTAATGAAAATGTTCAGGTGGGCGATCATGTGCATGCGCAATTTAAGAATGGAAATTTTATTTTAAGTGTGCTGCTTCACACTAATTACAACAAATCTGAACAAGTGCTCCAGTTTCGTCAGGGTTAACAAGTGCTCCAGTTAGCATGTCACAGCTGCTAAGCAGCAGTTACAATGGCTGCAACTAAACTGCAATCAAGCTGCTTAATGATAGTATCGTAGGTAGTATCACGCAGGCAACTTAGTGCATGGAAAGTTGGAAACACGGCCATGCCTAGTCACCAGGGTACGGCGTGAATTTAACGGAACGAAGGTAGGCACACCTCACCTCTCATGGGTCGACGAAAATGACAGAGGAGGCCGGGGTCGGAGAAGACGAAGGCGGTCCATCTCCCGTGCGCCGGCTGTTCCGGTCTGTCACAGCTACAGTGCACGGAAGAAGCAGGGCAGGGGATGGGATCCAGGCAGCGGGCGGTGGGCTCGGGTCCCCAATCGAAATTCAGGGGTGAGTGAGCCTGTGGGCTAATTCGCCGGGGTGGGAGGTGAGGCGCCAATAGATAGATAGGCCTGGAAGGATTTTTTGTCAAGGCACCTATACGGCCCAGCCCACGGCCCAACTCTACATGGCCACACTACTGAATTCTTGATTTCTTGTGTCTGGCCCATGCCAGCCTGGAACTATACTCGTTGATTATTTTTGCCTCAGAAAATAATTACAATGAAAAAAACATTTGCCTTAAAAAAAACTCGTTGATTATTCTTCTCTATGTGTTCCACTGCCACTTGCAGTTGCAGCACACATTCTGATACAAAGGCAAAGGAACCGAAAGCTGGAACAAATTTAAGAAGGCCAAAGAAAACAAAGACCTACAATCCTTCCATTCACACATAAGTACTGTACAATCCAAGAATCGAAAATTTATATATATCGAAACTGTGCTGCTTAACACTAATTACTACTAGCAGGACATATCTGAACCAGAAGCAGTGCTCCAGTTTCGTCAGGGTTAACAAGCTACAGTTAGGAATTAGAATGTCGTGTCACAGCCAGCTAACTTGTCGAGACTGAAGCAAGCAGCAGTTGCAACAACAGTACAACTTCTTCTCAGGTTCGTGCTTGCTAGCGGAAGCTGGAAATGCAATAATCGAATCCCAGACTCTGAAGTAAGTTTGTTACAGTGGGGAAGAATTGATGTACTGATCAACACTGCAGAAACATGCATGTTGTTCCAAAGGAGACACTTCTGAGAGATCCAAACACGGTACTCACGCCATGCTCACGCAACATGATGTGTGACGTACTTAGATCTAGCTCACATGGCCATGGCGAAAATTGGGGAATCGGTCTAGAATTTGAATTTGGCAGGCGTGTTCCTCCCAACCACCCTCACGTCTGTATCAGATACAAGGTTGGCCGTAGCCACCGAGTCCATCGCCGAAAGCAAAAGGAAAGCAACTAACGGCTATAAGTACTATTACACCCGAATCAACGGGCCCAGTTCGGGCTTGCAAGCCACTGGGGTATTTCCTGGGCCGAGTGGACTTGGGCCTTGGCTCTGGCGCTGTAGCTGTCTTGCTGTTGTCGACACCAGTTGTAGTCGCTGTAGTTCCTCCTTCGTCAGCAATCACCTTGGTAGACAGTGGTTCACTGACATCCCCCCTCGTTGAGTAGCGGCTTGACCCCAAGCCGCAGCGCGAGGAAATTGTTGCCGCAGCTTCGTCCGGAGAAAGAATCACTCCACAATATCAGGCCCTGCGCCACTGTTTTCTGACCAACCTGACGCACTCGAGATTGAAGAACTTGCACTGGCACCTGCAGATCAGAAAACTGGGACGGAAGATTAGGAACAACCGTTGTACCAGGAGAGATCACTTTTTTGAGTTGTGATACATGGAAAACTGGATGGACTTTGCTAGTAGCAGGCAACTCCAGCTTGTATGCCACTTCACCTATCTTGCCCAGAATTTTATATGGACCAAAGTATTTGAAGGAGAGTTTGTGGTTTGCTCGACGAAAAACTGAGGATTGGACATAAGGTTGGAGCTTGAGAAAAACCATTTCACCAACGTCAAAGACACGTTCAGTCCGGTGCTCATCATCTTGAGCTTTCATTCTCTGTTGAGCCCTGTGCAGATGTTGGGTGACAGAATCTAACACAGTCTGCCTTTCTAATAGCCACTGTTGGATATCAGGAGAAGCTACAGTGTCACTAGCAGTGATGCCAAAGTACCTGGGAGAGTGGCCATACAAAATCTCAAAGGGAGTCTTGCCCACTGCAGAGTGCCAGTTAGTATTATACCAGAATTCACACATTGCAAGCCACTTGCTCCACTGTTTAGGATGTGCACTGATAAAACTCCTGAGATAACACTCAACCTGTTGATTCACTCTCTCAGTCTGTCCATCAGTAGCTGGATGGTAAGCAGTACTCATATTAAGCTGGGTGCCAGTTCTTTTGACCAAAGTTTGCCAAAATGCACTAGTGAAAACAGGGTCTCTGTTAGACACTATATACTCTGGCATCCCATGCAACTTGTACACATTATCAAGGAACACTTCGGCAACCTTAGTAGTAGTGAAAGGATGTTTCAAGGGCATGAAATGGGCATATTTAGTAAACTTGTCAATAACCAAGAAGAAGCAATCAAATTGACCTGAGACTGGCAGACCAGAAATGAAATCCATAGTAACATATTCCCAGGCTTTCTTAGGAACTGGCAGAGGGGACAACAACCCTGGGTAGTGAACCCTTTCTGGCTTAGCTTGTTGACAGATAATGCAAGATTGTACTTTATCTTTGATGAATTTCTTCATTCCTGACCATCTAAACAGAGAATGTATCCTGTGATAAGTAACAGGAAATCCTGAATGGCCACCTACTGGACTGTCATGGAAGGCAGCAAAGATTTTATCATGTAACTCTTGCTTATTAACTATCCATATGGCTCCTTTATATCTAATTATCCCTTGCAGCAATTGGTGATTGGGTTTAGCAACAGGGTCCAGAGCCAGTTGTTGTAGGAGTTCAATAGCAGTCTTGTCATCATTGTAACTATCAATTACTTCAGTCATCCACACTGGCTGTATCTTAGATATAGAAAACAATTGTTGATCTGGTGGTCTCCTGGACAGGGCATCTGCTGCAGAATTCTCAACCCCTTTCTTATATACAATCTCATAATCCAATCCCATTAACTTGGTGAGAGCTTTCTGTTGCCAAACAGTATGCAGCTTTTGGTTCTGCAGATGGACCAAACTTTTCAGATCAGTTTTGATCACAAAATGTTGCATCTGTAAGTAAGGTCTCCACTGTTCTACAGCTAGTAAAATAGCCATGTATTCCTTCTCATAGACTGACAGTCCCCTGTTTTTGGGCCCTAGGGCTTTACTGACATAAGCCAGGGGATGACCTTCTTGCATTAAGACTGCTCCAATCCCCTTGTCACAGGCATTTGTTTCAATAACAAAAGGTTTATTGAACTGAGGAAGAGCTAAAACAGGGGCCTCAATCAACTTCTGCTTCAGGATAGCAAATGCTTCTGCAGTAATTGGGGACCACACAAATGGTACTCCCTTCTTGAGGAGTTCAGTCAGTGGTTTGCTGATTATGCCATAATGTTGAATGAATTTCCTGTAATACCCACTGAGACCAAGGAATCCTCTCACTTCCTTTACATTAGTAGGAGTAAGCCAATTATGAACAGTGGATATTTTAGAAGAATCAGTGGATACACCTGCAGCACTAATAGTGTGGCCCAGATAATCAATTTGTTGTTGAGCAAAAGCACATTTGGACAACTTAACCTTCCACTGGTCAGCTCTGAGTAATTCCAGTACCCTTCTAACATGAGCAAGGTGCTCCTTGTAAGTTCTGCTGAAGATGAGAATATCATCGAAGAAATAGAGTGTATTTTTTCTGTTGACGGGTTTCAATGTATTGTTGAGAGAACCCTGAAAAGTGCCAGGACCACCACTCAATCCAAAGGCCAACACATTGAATTCATAGTGACCAATATGTGTAGAGAATGCAGTCTTGTGCTCTTCTCCAGGAGCTAACCGAATCTGATGGTAACCAGCCCTCAAATCCAGCTTAGTGAACCATGCAGCACCAGCTAACTCATCCAGTAGCTCGTCTATAACTGGGACTGGAAACTTACCAGTAACAGTAATGGCATTTAACATCCTATAATCCACAACCAGTCTCCATTCTCCTCCTTTCTTCTTGACAAGTAAAACTGGGGAAGAAAAAGGACTTTTGCTAACTCTGATCAGTCCAGCTGCAAGCAATTCATTAATTTGCCTCTCAAGCTCATCCTTTAACTGAGGAACAATTCTGTAAGGTCGTGAAGTAACAGGCCCGGCCCCTGGAATGAGGGGAATGTGATGGTCACTGTCTCTCCTGGGGGGTAACTCTGTAGGAGTTGCAAACACATCAACAAACTCATCTATAAGTTGTTGCATCTTTTCAGGGATTACAGTGCGTTCAGTGACTTGGATGGTTGAAATGGACACACATGCATAAGTGTATTATGTTGCATTAATACCCTGTAAGGTGACCACACTTCCCTCATAACTGAAAGACATCCACTGTTCCACCCAATCGATTTTCATAGGGCTATGCTGGGCTAACCAATCGAGTCAAAGAATACCATCATACGTGTGGAGAGGTAAGAGTTTGAAGTTTGATCCAGCTACAAGCCTCAATACTGTGCTGACACGATAAGACAGTCCCTCCTGCCACTGTAACTTTAATAGGAGCAATGGGAGGCACACCTGACAATGTTACAAATTTGCTGTCAATAAACGAATGAGTACTGCCCGAATCCACAAGGAAACTCAAATTATGCCCCTAGATATCCACTTGTAATTGCAAAACCGGAGCCTCGGGTTCCCTTCCCATAGCAGCAGCAGAAAGTCTGATGGAGTGCACGGAAGACGAAGCAGAAGATGGGTGTTCAGTGTCAGAAGTTTCAGATTCTTCTGGTGAGCTAACCTGTAACTGTTCAATCATCTCCTGGAAAAAATGCAGTTGCACAGTGAACTTGCACACATGATCTCTGGAACATTTCTCACCACAAACAAAACAGAGTCCCTTGGATCTCCTGAATTCTCTCAACGCTGACCACTTATCTTCAGTTCGGTTGGTTTTGGCAGTTTTAGTCCTCCTCTTTTCTTCTGCAGTTTTGACAATGGAAGGAGAAGTGATAGGTGCAGGAGCTGACATGCGTTTGGCTGAATAGATATTGATCGGTGTGAACCCTTCACCCAGCTCCTCATGTAACAGGGCCAGTTCATAGGCAGCATCTAAATTCTTAGGTTTCTGCAGAGCGACAGCAATCCGTACACCTAGTTTTAGGCCGTCAAGGAATCTGGTGGTATAATGCAAGTCATTTGGTGTATCTTCGTAGGCTGTCAGTTGGTCATACAATTCTGCGAAACGATCCACATAATCTTCTACAGTACTTGTTTGCGCAATTTCAAACAGTTTGCGCAGGAGAGTTTGGTGCTGGTTGCGGCCAACCTAGCTTGAAGAGCAGAACAGAAGTCAGCCTAACTGGAATTGGGCATACGACGCTGCACAGACTCCAGCCAGCGCGCTGCTGCTCCTTCAAACTGCGCTGTAGCCCACCTGTGGGCAGGAACGCTCCACAATATGAACTGATCCTCACAACGATTTTGCCATAATCGAGGATTGGCACCATCAAATCGAGGCATCTCCAGATGCAAAGAGAAGGAAGATGACTCAGCAGTATCCAGAACAGAGAATTCACGAGGCAAAAAAAATTTGGGCGAAGGATTCAGATCTCGCGCACCTCTCACCGGCGGTGGCACAAAGATGTTATGGGACTTGCCGCGGTGGTCGCTCTCGAACCCCAGCCCATCGCTGGCTGCGCCGCCTCGAGATGGCCTACCCTGACGAGACGGCAAACTCCCCTCCGGTCTGGGTCCCTGATCCACGGACTCGAGCTTGTTGACGTCAGCCCGCACCTGCTCGATGTCGAGCGCGATCTCCTCGTGGATGCCGTCAGCTCTTGCCAACATGAGGTTGTCGAGCGCCGAATTGTTTGCTTCCAGCATCTTACTCATGGATTTGAGGAGCGATTCGCCTTGCGCCTTGAGCTTCTGGTCCAGGTCGATGTTGATTTCATGGCGAAGCAGATCAAACACGGCGCGACTCTCGTCGCTGAGCTCCTCCATGGCCTGGCGTCGCCGGCGGTCGCTGAATCTGGTGCGGTGGTGGTGTAGCGGAAACTCCAGATCGAATAGCTCTTATTACCAACTGTGAGGTACTTAGATCTAGCTCACATGGCCATGGCGAAAATTGGGGAATTGGTCTAGAATTTGAATTTGGCAGGCGTGTTCCTCCCAACCACCCTCACGTCTGTATCAGATACAAGGTTGTCCGTAGCCACCGAGTCCGTCGCCGAAAGAAAAAGGAAAGCAACTAACGGCTATAAGTACTATTACACCCGAATCAACGGGCCCAGTTCGGGCTTGCAAGCCACTGGGGTATTTTCCTGGGCCGAGTGGACTTGGGCCTTGGCTCTGGCGCTGTAGCTGTCTTGCTGTTGTCGACACCAGTTGTAGTCGCTGTAGTTCCTCCTTCGTCAGCAATCACCTTGGTAGACAGTGGTTCGCTGACATGATGTGATAAATAGATGGAGTGCTCGACTTGTGCGACTTGCGGTAAACGTCTTGTGCAACAGGATACCGCATGTTCGGACGTGTGGCGTCAGCGCCAAATATGGCCAGAGCAGATGCAGGGTAGAAAGGAGTGGAGGATGCTGGAGAAAGACTAGCAGTGTGGACAAACCGGGAGAAAGCGGGAGGTGCTGCGATGCCTTGCAGTCTTGAATCATACTGTATTGTAGTAGCTCCCTCCCTCCTCGTCTGGGTTTAGGTTCAGGTTCAGGTTCAGGTTTTGGTTCGTCAAGACGGAGGCAGGCCGACAGACACCTGCAAGATGATGCATGCCACCACAAATGGGAAACCAAATATATATCATCCAGCATGCAACACGAACCACATGTAATGTAATGTAATGTAATTATGTGAAACAGCGGAGAACGCCGTACCTCTCTCGAGGCGACGGTTTCGTGTTAATATAGGCAGGGGCATATCCCTGATAATCATACAAGGTTGTTGAGATTACATCTTGAGATACAAGGAAAGTAGAGATAAGATATACATGAGGAGATTACAACCATATACTCTAACCAACCAGACCTAGACTTATCTCAACTGAACCGGCCAAGTGGTGCGCCCCTTGAACCTGAATATTACGTGGTTTAACACCCTCCCATAATCACAACTTGGACAAGTTGAGATTACGCTTAAATTCTTCAAAACCTCTGGTAGGTAAAGCTTTAGTGAAGCCATTTGCAACTTGATCTTGAGACCGAATGAACCGAATATCCAGCTTTTTTGCTGCAACTCTTTCTCTGACAAAGTAAAAATCTATTTCGATATGTTTTGTTCTTGCATGAAATATTGGGTTAGCAGAAAGATAGGTGGCACCCAGATTGTCACACCATAAGCATGGAGCCTGTTTACTATGTATTCCAAGCTCTTTCAGTAATGACTGAACCCAAATAATTTCAGCAGTAGCATTTGCTAGTGCTTTGTATTCTGCTTCTGTGCTGGATGTAGACACAGTAGCTTGTTTCTTAGCACACCATGAGATTAAATTTGGACCAAAGAACACTGCAAAACCACCTGTTGAGCGTTTGTCATCAAGACAACCTGCCCAATCAGAGTCAGAAAAGGCACTTACAAGTGTTGATGGTGACTTGGTGAAGGTGAGTCCAACACTGGAAGTGTCCTTGATATATCTAAGTATGCGTTTTGCAGCTGTCAAATGTACTGTAGTGGGTGCATGAAGGAACTGACATACTTTGTTCACAACAAAAGAAATATCAGGCCTAGTCAGAGTTAAATATTGCAGTGCACCAACCATACTTCTGTACCTGGTGCTATCCTCTTGATTCAAGAGTTTCCCTTCTGTTAAGGATAGTTTCTCTGAGCTGGATAGAGGTGTTGGAGCTGCCTTGCAACCTTGCAATCCTGCTCTTGCTACAAGATCAATGGCATACTTCTCTTGAGACAAGTGAAGCTCATCTCCACTTCGTCTCACTTCAATGCCAAGGAAGTAGTGCAAGTCTCCTAGATCCTTAAGAGCAAACTCAAAGTTCAAATCCTTGAGCAGTGCTGAAATAGCTTCATCAGATGAGCTTGTGACAATAATATCATCAACATATATAAGTACAAATATAGATGTATTTGACTTGTTGAAAATAAACAATGAGGTGTCAGACTTGGACGGAGCAAACCCAAGTCCTTGAAGCTTTGAACTCAACCGAGAATACCATGCTCTAGGAGCTTGTTTTAATCCATATAGAGCCTTGTCAAGCTTGCATATGTGGAGGGGTTTTTGTCTGTTTTCAAACCCAGGAGGTTGTTTTATGAACACTTCCTCTTCCAGAACACCATGAAGAAACGCGTTCTGAACATCTAGCTGGCGTAGACTCCATCCTCTGGATACGGCAATAGACAAAATGAGACGAATAGTAGCAGCCTTTACTACAGGACTAAAGGTATCCTCATAGTCTAGACCGTATCTTTGTTTAAAGCCTTTTGCAACTAGTCTAGCCTTATAACGATCTATGGTGCCATCAGACTTCTTTTTAATTCTGAAGACCCATTTGCAATCTATAACATTTTTACCTTTTCCTTGACACGCTGGAACTAAGTGCCAAGTTTTATTTTTGTGGAGCGCCATGTATTCATCCTCCATAGCCTTCTGCCACTTTGGATCGCCTAGAGCTTCTGCAACAGAGTATGGGATATCTGGTTCATGTGAAACACAAGCAAGTCCAAACTTTGCTAAAGATCTGTAATTTTTGGGTTGAGTTACTCCCCTCTGAAGCCTAGTGCGAGGTGGTGAAGAAGGAGCCGCAGAAGATCCAGCGCCAGGAGCGGCGGCAGGCTAGCTGGGCGAGGACATGCAGACCAGATCTTCTGTGGCCGGCGCACGTGGAGATGAAGGAGAAGTCACCGCAGAGGATCCCGATCCAGCAGGGGGCGCATGATGGTGCAATGATTGCGCCGGTGGGACGGGGACTACAGCGTGATCCACACCGGAGTCAGCACCCGTATCCAGCCGGGATGGCCGCCGCACGTAGCAGCGCGTGTCGGGGCCAAACCGACCAGGTGCGGGGCCAGGCGCGGGACCAGGCGCGGGCGGCTGGAGTTGGCGCCGCGTGGTGCTGGTTGGTTGGCGCGGAGAGACCACCGGGCGGTCCACCGAGCCGCTGGTGGCGTGTGGCGACGCGGGGCTCGAGGCGGATCGGCCTGGCGCGGAGGACGCGGATCCCGCGGGGGACAGGACGGCAGACTGGTGCAGGAGCGATCCCGAGGGGGATGCGCCTGGATCCCGAGGGAGATCCGCTTCGATGCTGCTGCTGTTTTGTCCAGGAAGCATAAAATGATGATTTGGGCTGATTTCGTCACCATTTTCTGCACAATTTTTTTCTGTTGCATCACAAGACTCAAGACCATCATTAGTAAGAGGATTAGTCAATAATTGATCATCAGTGTCCAAAACATCCCCATTGTCACGACCGGTGAGATGTGAAGGGAGAAGAAGAATCTCCTTTTGAAGAAGGGCTCCGGCGTTTGGATGAAGTTGTGCAAAAGGGGAAACAGTTTCATCAAACACAACATCACGGGAAATATAGACACGTCCAGTGGATACGTCAAGACACTTTACACCCTTGTGTTGTGGACTATAGCCCAAGAAAACACATTGTTTTGACCGGAACATGAGTTTGCGGTTGTTGTATGGCCGAAGATTCGGCCAACACGCACACCCAAACACTCGTAGAGATGTGTAATCTGGTTTTGTATGAAGGAGACGTTCTACTGGAGATTCATTGTTGATGACCCTACTTGGCAACATGTTTATGAGGTGGACTGCGGTGAGAAAAGCCTCATCCCAGAATTTCAAAGGCATAGAGGCAGCAGCAAGTAAGGCAAGGCCAACTTCAACTATATGCTTGTGCTTGCACTCAGCTGATCCATTTTGCTGGTGAGCATGGGGACATGACACGTGGTGTGATATGCCAATTTGCTGAAAAAAGAAGTTGAGGTTACGGTACTCCCCTCCCCAATCGGATTGGAGAGCTAGGATTTTGCAATCAAACTTTCTTTCTACTAGTGCTTGAAAGTTGTGAAAGACTTGAAAAACATCAGATTTCTTTTTGATGAGATAGATCCATGTGTACTTGCTATAGTCATCGATAAAACTTACGTAATACGTGTGTCTGCCAACTGATTTAGGGGCAGGACCCCAAACATCGGAAAAAATGAGCTCAAGAGGTTTGGTGGAGATGCTTGTAGACACAGGATAAGGTAATTGATGACTTTTAGCACACTGACATGAATCACAAATTGTTTCACGATCTCGATCACCAACAAACGGGAGCTTATTCTTTTTAAGCAAATGTTCAACTAAAGAAAAGGATGCATGCCCTAATCTATCATGCTACCGTGTTGAAGAGACTTTGGTGACACCATAGGCTTGTTTATTCAATCTCCTAAACTCCGGAATCAACGGGTACAGCCCTCGAATGCATCTACCTCGATACAGAGTTTTCTTCGTGACCTGATCCTTGATCAAAAAGAAAAATGGATGAAACTCAAGGAATACATGGTTGTCAATGGCAATGCGATGAACTGAAAGGAGATTTTTGGAGGCACTAGGGACATGCAAATTTTTTCTTAGACCAATATTTCTATGGGGGGGTTTAAGCACTGAATGACCAACGTGGCTAATGCTCATACCTTCTCCGTTGGCAGTGTGAACTTGATCTTGCCCACGGTACTTCTCACGAACTGTCACCTTTTCTAGCTCGCTTGTGATGTGGTCAGTTGCACCACTATCCACATACCAGTTCGTGTCGATGCCGTAGGAGCCATCAGCAGCGCCTGCAACCTTCTCATCTTGTGAGGATTCGCCGTCATCTTCATAGCGATACCAGCAGTCGCGGGCGGTGTGGCCTAGCTTGCCGCAGATTTGGCATCGTGGCGCATCAGGGTTGGCGCGAGGCCTGCCACCACGGCGGCCCCTGTTGTTGTTGCTGGAGGGCCGCCCACCACCGCCGCCGCCGCCGCCGCCGCCGCGAGAGGAGTTGTTGCCGCTGCTGTTTCCACCAGATGGCGGCTTGCCCTTGCCGCGCGGAGGTCCATGGTAGCGTGAACCGCCACCGCCGCGACCGCTGCCACGAGAGACCGTGTTAGCAGATGACTTGAAGCCCCCGCCCGAGTTGTTGTTGTAGAGAGCGAGGTGCTGATCAAAGTTGCTCATCTGAGCGTAGAGGTCGTCGATGCTGATGGGTCGGTGCGCGCGTCGTTGGCGGAGAAGAGGGGTTGGTACTCCATGTCGAGGCCGGCGGTGATGTAGGAGACAAGCTCATCGTCATCGATGGGCTTTCCGGCGGCTGCAAGCTCATCGGCAAGTGCTCTCATCTGGGCGAAGTAGGCCGCAACAGATTGCGTCCCCTTCTGCGCCGTGGAGAGAGCAACCCAGATGTTGTTGACGCGGGCTCGTGACTGCGATGAGAACATGTGGGCGAGAGCCGCCCAGAGCTCGTGCGGCGTGGCGATGGAGGTAACCTGCACGAGGACTTCTTTGGTGAGAGTATTGAGCAAGTATCCAAGTACCTGCTGCCCTTCTCTGAACCAGATCGGATGGAGAGGGTTCGGTGTTTGCTCCTCTTTCCCGTCTTTGTCCTTCGTGACGAGGATCTTGACAGGTTCTGGCATGGAGCCGTCGGCGTAGCCGAAGAGGCCAGCCCCTCTCAGCTGCGGTGTCACCTGCGCACGCCACAGGACGTAGTTGGTGCGGGTGAGTTTTTCTGTAAGCTGCCCAAGGGAGGCCTGGACGGTGCTGGAGGACGACATGGCTGGCGATGGATGGGTTTTGCTAGATGCGATGGATAGAGGTGGCTCTGTATACCATGTGAAATAGCGGAGAACGTCGTACCTCTCTCGAGGCGACGGTTTCGTGTTAATATAGGCAGGGGCATATCCCTGATAAGCATACAAGGTTGTTGAGATTACATCTTGAGATACAAGGAAAGTAGAGATAAGATATACATGAGGAGATTACAACCATATACTCTAACCAACCAGACCTAGACTTATCTCAACTGAACCGGCCAAGTGGTGCGCCCCTTGAACCTGAATATTACGTGGTTTAACAAATTACCTTTGATAGGGTCGATTATACAGAAAGGACTCCCTCGAGATGTCAAGACAGAGCCTCACGTCAGTTTCCTTTTCTGGATGGAACAACCAACTTCTGGATTCATTGTTGGCTGTGAATAGTTCTGCAGAATCCCAGTAATGAATCTATCATAAGGTCGGAAAAGTGAACACAACAAAGGGGACTACTCATTTAAATTCTCAAATTCATTATTTTCAGTTGGCCAACATGATTGAACTTGCTGAACTGGAACTGAAAGTCTGACGGATGCCAGTGAAACATCACCACATATACATGCAGTCTCCACAATCTGCACGAGATGTTTTTCTTTTTTGAATGGTATAATCTGCACAAGATGCAGTTGGCGGTGCATGGTGTCATGTACCGCTTGAGCAAGCAATCAAACTGTTCTGATACTGCATGAAAGAAACGTGTTGTTTTAGCATACTTTTAGTTAAAAGAAACAGAGCGAAAATAGGGTGTGTAGTCATACTTTTAGTTAAAAGGAAACGCACATTCATAAGATTTCTGTAAAGCAGAAACAAACAGCCATTCACCTCCAGTTCAATCAATCGGCTGTCCCCTATGTCTTCATAGTTTACCATGCAATGCAAGCAGCTGCTATACATGCAAACTTCAGTAGTCCATTTCTGATACCAGTAGGAACACACGGCTTATATGAGAGCTGCCAAAACTGTATAGGAAAGGAAGGTAGCTGTATTTCAACACAATTTTGCACTGCAAATGAAATAAATAAAAACCCATGTACGAACCGGCAGATAGGCCGACAACTTGCACATGCCACATGACTTGCACCCAGGATTCACAGTTTATCTACGTGCACATTGCGCTTTGGAAATGAGTAATTCTGCCATCAAGCCTGTCCGGTTTCAAAATTTAGTAGTAATAGTATGATACTATAGAGTAATAGGATAGGTGGGGTCGATTTCCTTGAGAAAAGAAAGGAAAATGGTGAGAATTAATAGTTACCTTGGGCTGGGCTAAAGTTGGGTTTGTTCCTTCTAATTTCTTCATTCCCTCTTGTAGCTCTGCACTGAAGCGTAATATATCTAGCTGTCGCAGTGAAACAGGGAGGTCACCCCTTACGCAACGACCAGGACAAACCATGACTACTACTCCCATGAGTGAGGAAAGGCTGTGTAACCCTTGAGGCCGGGATGGCAGACCCCAATCATCATTCCAAGACTCCAGTGTGTGGAGGGTAACTAGCAGCGAGTAAACTGCGTTTGGGAGCAACAAACACTGTTGAGATGCTGAACTAAGAATAAGGAAATGAAAGTGACAGAGTGATCGACTGACCTTTCAAATGGCCTTGGTATAGCTGCACAGCTACTTCTTGATGATACTTTTGTTACTGATATTGTTATTTTTTGGATGGAGCAACCAATTAAGTCCTGAATAACAAATCCCACTGTCGGCCATAATCGTTCTGCCGAAACAGAGTAATGAACGTAAGGTCAGAAAACGGGCATATAAATGCTCAACCAAAAAGAATCCCACTTTCTTGATACAACTGTATCTAAAAATAAATGGTAAAATAGATAGTCGTTCACCTCTAGGCAGGTTCATCGATAGAGTGCATACTGTAGTACTCCTCTCCATCTCAAATACTAGCTACTACCTGTGTGCTATAATACGAGACACAACTTGTAGATGGAGATCCTGGCCAGATGCTAGTCTCAACAATAGTAGCCTGAATGGTTTCATGACTATGTAGTATGTACACAATGCAGCTAAAATGATTGAGCAGCTGTGTTGGCAATCCACCTGTCAGATTTAACAAGTTATTAGTTACTACTACTTCAAAACAGTACTCCCTCTGTTCCTAAATATTTGTCTTTTTAGAGATTTCAAATGAACTACCACATATGGATGTATATAGACATATTTTAGAGTGCAGATTCATTCCTTTTGCTCCGTATGTAGTCACTTATTGAAATCTCTAGAAAGACAAATATTTAGGAACGAAGGGAGTAGATAATTGCGGGATCGCCTCCCTTTCTTCGTTGGAAAAGAAGGAATACATAGATAGCAGGAGTTGTGTTACCTTGTGCTACTCAAGTTCAAGTATCACATTAAAAGCTGGTTTTGTTCCTTTTAATTGCTTGGCTTGCTCTTGTAGCCCGGGACTGCAACCCTGCACTAATAGACACTCCAGTGAAGTGGGAAAGTCCCCCTTGTCCAGAGATCGGATTTTAGGACAATCTTGGACAAATAGTGTCTTAAGAGAAGGAAGGCTGTGTAGGCCTTGAGGAAGGCACAGCAGATTCGGGCAATCCATAAAACTGATGAAACGGAGGCATTTGAGGAGCTGAAGAGCCCTGTCTTCCTCTTCTGTGAAGCTTTCTGCCCGCTGATCATACCAGAATTCTAAAGTCTTGATGGTAGCGGCGAGGTGGCTACAGATGGGAGCAACAAGCACTGCTGAGATGCAATCCACTGTAAGTTCTCGCAGCTGGAAGGAGCCTGCAGGCAATATTAGGTTAGTCCTTGCTACCACCAATTTTGAGAACAAATCCGCTGATACAGAACGGCTAAGACAATTTCCTCTGTTGTAGATCTTCAAACTGTTGAGGTTGACTGTGATAAGAGGATTAAAACCATCCACTGTTAAATTCTCAGAGTTCACCAGTACAAGATCGGTGAGACAAGTGAGGTTCGAGAGCAGAGCCATTGACTCCATGCTTGACTCTCCATCAATCTCAAGTTCCTCGAGGGAAGAAGGCAAAGGATTGATGATGGTGTAAGCTGCTTCGATGGGCCGCAGAAAGAAGTTGCCACATTCTTTTACTGTAAGTGATTGGAGGCACGCGAGGTCCTGCAGTCCATGGCACCTGATGCTGCATCTTCTGACATCTAGTCTTCTTAGGGATTTCAGATTGCTGAGCGGTGCCATTGACTGCATGCCTGACTCTCCTTCAATCTCAAGTGTCTCCAGGGAAGCAGGGAAAAGCTTGATGGTGTGAGCTGCTTCGGTATGCCATGGAAAGAAGTTGATGCTGTTGTATACTGTAAGATATTGGAGGCACGAGAGGTCCTGGAGTCCATGGCACGTGAAGCTGCATCTTCTGACATCTAGTCTTCTTAGGGATTTCAGATTGGTCAGCTCTGTCATTGAAATGTGTGATACATCTGTTATACTCATTTTCTCTACTTTTCGCAGGTTATGCAAGTCCACCTCACCATTATACCCATTAATATACATCTTGTTCCCTG
This sequence comes from Triticum aestivum, assembly GCF_018294505.1. Classification (NCBI taxonomy): domain Eukaryota; kingdom Viridiplantae; phylum Streptophyta; class Magnoliopsida; order Poales; family Poaceae; genus Triticum; species Triticum aestivum. Next base: position 745,659,124 of record NC_057813.1, on the reverse strand, counting down.
CATAATAAGTCAGCTCTGCGGAACTATGTCTCACATCACAAACTATCATTGTGGAGCTGTGAGGCATGGGTGGGAGAGACAACTTTGGGCAATCAAAAATTTCGAGTTTCGATAGATGGTTATAACAGCCAGCAGAGTACTCGCGCAGGAAGGGTAGTGTACGGAGATTGGGGCATGACCTGCAATAAATAGTTTCAAGCCTTGCAAACGAATCATTAGGCACCCCAACCCACTCAATAAGTTCAGGCAATGAATCAAGGACAATCAGCTTCAACTGCAAAAAACTTTTGTTTGTAGCGCCACCAAAGACATGGCGGATCTCACTAACTTCATGAATGTTGCTCAATGTGAGTGATGTGAGCTGCGGCAAGTACTCAAAAGGAGGAAGAGTGACCCAAGATACTCCCTCTAGATGAAGATACTCCAACAACTCAAAGTTAATGTCACCACACAACCAACTAGGACCACTTGTACCACCATGACCTATGATGCCAAGTGCTGCAAGGTTAGGGTGTGGCTGAAGAGCATCAAGAACATCAACTAATTTTGTTGTACCATCAACGGCATCAGATGATCCCCAAACCAACCCCAACCCTTCCAAATCACCTTTTGACTCAAGTTTGGCTTCCATAGCCTCATCCTTGGTTGTCACCTTTTCAAGATTACGTCTACATAGTTCTCCTCCAAGATCTGTTAACTGCCCCAACTCACACAGTTCATATCCAACACTCTCTTTCATGACATGGAATTCTTTAAGCTGCTTTAAACACTTCATCTTTCCAACCTCAGCAATATTGCAATGGAATTTTTTTCCAGCAATAAAATGGCATAAACTGATAAGGCGGCTAGTGTCTCTAGGCAATTCATAACTACCATGCCAACCACTCAGGTCCAATAGTTTTAGGTGATAAAGTCTGGACAGTGTGCTAGGCAAAGTCACTTCGTCCCATGTTCCAACTTTTAGGTATCGGAGGTGGATAAGTTTTGAGAAATCACATGGGAACAAATTTGGGGACTTCACAACTATAAATAGGACACGAAGACCCTCTACATCCTTGAAAGTATCATTTAAAATCTCATCAATTGTTTCTCCATATCTTCTAAAAATCATCAAAGCCCTCAAATTTGCAATGTCTACCTTGCTCTTCAACTTAATCATTTCTTCAGTAAAAGTCACATCATAGTTGTCTTCAATGGTAATGGACAAATGACGAATAGATTTTGGAACGGCATCAGCTTTAAACCTTTTACTATCATATATATTGAGGCATTCTTGTGAGGAAACACTTCGGGACAGTTCATGTAGTAAATCATGCAGTACATAGTACTGTTGGCTTGACCAATGAACATTCTCCTTCACAACAAAACCATTTTCCACTAGTTGTTCCATGTAATCCTCATCTTTTTCTATGATTCCTATTGCAATCCAGAAATATGTACTCTCTAAATTCTTAAACTTGTAATCTTCAGGGAATAAGGCAAAATATTGGAAACATCTTTTCAGATGAGAAGGAAGGTAATCATAGCTAATCCTGAGAGATGTCATAATGCCATCATCATTTTCTTGGTTTTGCCATTTGTTGTTTTCGAGAACTTCCATCCAGTGTTTCCGAGAAATCTCCTTCCTCAATAATCGACCAACGGTTTTGCCTGCTAGAGGTGAACCCTTCAATTTCTTAGCAATGGCCCGTGCAATAATTGCTAGGTCACCTTGGTACTCAGGTTTTTTTTCATCAAATATGAATGCTTCGAAGAATGTGAAGAATTCATCAGACTCGAGGCCTTTCAGTGGTATTGAAGGTGCTGTTTTCACCATTTCAGCTATGGATGGAAATCGAGTTGTGACGAGAACCATGTTACCCTTGGTTTCCCCTTTCCTCAAAGGAGCTAGCAGGTCTTCCCAGCCCTGATTATTGCATTTCCATATATCATCAAACACAATTAGAAACCTTTTCGACATGATTTTCTCTGCGATGGATATTTGGAGCTGGTCTAAACTTGTTGTTTGATTTGGGGAGTTGCTTCCTTGAATGCAGCTAAGGATCTGTTGGCTGAGCTTAAGCACATCAAAATCAGTCGATACACATACCCAGACCCTAATAGCAAAGTGCTCTTGTATCCTTTTATTATTATACAGGTGTTGGGCGAAAGTTGTCTTTCCAATACCACCTGGACCAACTACAGGAAGAACTGAAAGGGTTTCCGTATAGAATCTGCCACTGGTTATATCATCTTTGGTTCCCTCGAAAATGTCTGCCCTGCCATACAATGTATGCTGCGCACTGATTGATCCCGTTGGAGGACGATTTAGGTTGACAGCAGTTTCAGTGCTACCCTGGTGTGGAGTTATGCCGAGCAAATTGGATACGGGCTCACACAGGGAGTGTAGTTCCTCCATCACTGACTTAATTTTCTTGGACATGGCCACTCTATCGAATTTCAGCTTATCAACTGGACCATCTTGACCAGCACTATCAGTCTTGGTTGCATTGAGTGGGTTAATAGGAACAGCAGCAGCACCACCACTATCATCATCTTTCATAGTCGACGAACAAGAAAAGCATGCAAGGCAGTTACCGACGACATGGCGAATAGCATGGCGACCGTGGCGAGCATGACCGCGAAGGTCATGGCCCAGGTCCGGCACCGCGTAGCGGGTGCCGTCAAGCTGGTCCTGAATGATGAAGTAGTGGAGCTCATCCAGCGCATCCTCAGCCTCGTCGGCCTTGACGGTGAGCTCCTGCAGCAGCCCCTTCAGGCCGTGGTTGTCCTTGGCGCCCCTCGGCTGGGCCTCTTGCAGCAGCGCCTGCGCGTGCAGGAGATCTTTCTTGATCTCGACGGAGTTGAGGCCGAGTTCGGTGCTGGCGACGTACGCCCCCACGAGCTCGTTGGACAGCAGATTCACCACGCTGCCGACGAGCCCGGTTGCCGCGCCAATTGCCGATTCCATCTTCTCCGGCCGCCGACGCCGGCGCGAGCAGGGGTCAATTATTGGGGGCTTATGGCAGGTGGGATTCGGGGGATTTTTTCTTGGGGCTGGGAAGCGAATGCTCTTGGGTTTGGGTGGATGGAATGGCAGCGGACCACTGCTGATAAAGACTCTCGTTCGTTTGCGTTTCCAAGCCAAGGAGAAAAAATACGCATCCCGTCATGTCAATGTCGATGTGAAGCACCGCCACCAACACCCCATGTGCGCCCTTAATTATTGTGTATCCCGTCCATCCATTGTCATTGCTACATTTACATGTGGGGTATCAATTATTGCATCGCAAGTCGGCATGACTCGCAAATTTACTATCGCCTCCTTCCACGGAGACGGATGAGAGAACCGGTCGTCCTTTTTTTTTTCTCTACGAATATGACGAGTAAATTGCACCAAACAACCACTTTGAAGGCTAGGTCAATAAAAAACACTATGCTACACTTTTGTTGCAGAAAACAATACGTCTTGTGTAATCGATTTGCAAAAATCATCAGTGGATCTTGGTTAAGAGAGATTATGACAGATGAGGCCCACCAGTCAGACTGACGTGGCACCACTTAACATCTCACATGTAACAGTGACGTTTGCTAGGACGTTTGGTAGCGTTATATCATCATGTGAGCCCCTATAGGGTCCACGTGTCATTGGAAAATAAAATAAAATAAAAAATAAAACATTGGTTCGTCTTCTCCCGGCCGAGGCAGAGGCAGAGGCCCGTCGTCGTCGTTGCTGCCCCAGGTCAACACAGAAGCACGCCGCCCATCCCGACCCAAGCCGGGGCAGAGGCCTGTTGTCACCATTGCTGCACCGAGGATGAGGCAGACACTAGTGCAGAATCGGGCTATTCCCGGTTCGTAAGGCTGCAACCAGCACTAAAAGGTGGGGACCCACCCTTTAGTGCCGATTCGTCACGAACCGGCACTAAAGGCCCACCAAATGGCACGAGTCCGCGCCGGGGGGCTTGGGCCTTTAGTCCCACTTGGCTACACCAACTGGGATTAGTGGTTTATGAGTTTATGATTTGTTTTTCCTTTGAATTTAGTGTTTTCCATTTAATTCTTTTTTATTTCAAACATATTTTACGCTACTACATATT
>NC_057813.1:745626287-745654512 GCF_018294505.1 Triticum aestivum | reverse complement strand
TCATTACATGGTGGCATTACAACTTGTAATTGAATTCTCCTTTGGCATCTATGATCTGGTCAAGCAAAAATCCCGTTATTTTCCCATAAAACATCAGCAGTGATTACTGTGTTCACAAAAAAAGAAAAAAACATCAGCAGTGAAACGAAGTTCTGAGGGGAATATTTAGCAGATTAAGTCAAATGTGGTGTCTGGAGTCGACGGCTGGTAGCTACGGAAATGAAAGAAAATGTTGCTTGCGCATTCTAGCAAACACCTTCAGTGCGCAGAAACACGATGATGAAGCCTCATCAGGACCAAACACGATGTCGACGGCTTGTAAATAAAGCTAGCAAATTTAACAGGCGGAAGGTAGGCTCGCCTCAAGATGGCAATGGGGCCCCGAAACCCGCGTCCCCGTGGGTTTTTACCCTATTAGTGGACGGGGATGGGCGTCTTTTCATCCCCGCGGGACTGTTGTTGGGCCCATTACATAACCCGACACGTTTCGTGGGTTCGCACCCGTTTCGGTAGTCCCCAAACCCGAAACCCGGCATCCCCGACAAAATACATTTTTTTACCAAGCACTGATCCGGTCTATGGATTAGGTTTGCTAGGGTTTGATTTACACTCTAGTATATGGTCTTTTTTTCATGAAAGTTTCAGAAGTTAAGTTGAAGCTAGTACACTCTTGCAAGAAAGAAACAAAATGGATTCGGAATCCTTGTACAAATAATATGCAGTGTGTTTTTTCTGGTCATCATATTCCAGGATACATGTACAAATGTCTACTGTTTTAGTAAACTTGCAAGAAATACATATAGTAGAGTCTGAATTGCTACTGCCATTATGTCCAAAATAAGATAACCAAAGCTAATAATTTTGTTTTAATTCTTTTTGATAGGTTAATTGATTCATTGAAGACACCATCAACATAAACTACAATTGTATATTCAGTTACAGGTAGTGTGCCTGAATCTGAGGATGTTTTCATACATATGTCGATTTTCCCGTGGGTTCCTCGTGGGTTTAGAAAACCCGATGGGTTTAGTGGAGGGCGAAAAACTAGCCCCATGCATGGTGACAGGGAGGGGACGGGTTTACGATTTTCTTGTGGGGATGGGTTTGGGAAGGCAAAACCCGATGGGTTTCATCCCCATTGCCATCTTGAGGCTCGCCTCACGCGACCGTCGGAGAAAGAGCCCAAGAATGCGAGCGTCGTGACAGCGCGCCGACTGGTTCACGCGGACGCTAGCCTACATAGGAAGCGGGGAAGGGGATGCAGGTGAGTTACCAGGGGGGAATGGTGCGCAGTCTCCAGTCGAGTTTGAGGCGTGGGTGAACCTGTCGCCCCCAACGACGACAGGGAGATCGCCGTCGCGGGGCTTGTCGTCGCCTCCCACCGACAGCAGGATAGGGGCGAGGGCAGATGGGCCTGGAAGGGGTTATTGTGATGGATCGGCCCAGCCCCACACTGCTGGATTATTGGGTGTGTTTGGCCCAGCCCGGCCAGGACTAGTGTGTTGCAAATAATTACTCCCTTCTTTTTTTTACTCCATATAAAAGATTTGTCCGAAGTCAAACTTCAAAAGTTTGAATACATATATTAAAAATCTGAACGTCTACAATAATAATGTTATACAATATAAAAATTAATTTCGTGTTGTATCTAATAATATTGATTACACATTATGAGTGTTGAGTTTTTTTCATAAAAATTAATTTCATAATATATCTTTGCATCGTCCCTTTCTTCGTCTCTCTTTCAGGCTTGTCTACATCCGTGACGACGCCATGGTCGGCTGCAGCATCCCTGTCGTCAACTTGGTGTTGCTGCGCCAAATCGACTCACACCCAAACCAATTCTCAAGCGACCTACAAATGGCAACTGAGATTTTATTGAAGTGTCTGAAAAGCAATCAACGCTTCACGTTCTTCAGAGTCAACAAGCTATGCTGCCACAGGTAGCTGTCAGCAGTTACAACACTCAACTTTTTCACAGATTCTTGCTTGATGCTAGCAGTTACAACACTTCTGAATTGCAATAATATGCTCTAGCCTTTAAATACATCTCTACTCCTAATGGACCAATTGGTTGAATAGTCCCCCCCCACTTTCAACCGGTTTATTTTCAACCGGTTTTTCTTCGTCCCACCTCCCACCACCCCCCTCCCACCGGTTTTTCTCTTTCTCGTCTGGCCGACAATACCCAACGTATTTATCGTAATCAATCACAATTAATCCACATATGGTAATCAATCCATGTATGGTAATCAATCCATGTATGGTAAGACTATAACTAAGGAAATTTCGAATATGGTAATTATCACCAGAATCAAAGCTTTCCAAAAAAGTTCTTCTTGCCATACCCTAATCGTGACCTCCTCATCCTGAGGCATTATTTCCATCTATTTCTCAGCTGAATCAGAACTTTCCAAAACTTTGTCTGGCTAAATCACAATTTTCCTTCCTTCCCTATCATCTCAATCGAATCATGAGCTATAGGTAAGTTATTTCGTTCTCCACCTCGCACGGGTTGTACTGATTTTTATCATGGTTTGGCCCCCTGCCGTACAAGCCGCTCGATTCCTCCTCCCTCGCTCAATTCCTCCACCCTATCTTCTTCTTCATGGTGAGCGACCTAGGCAGCGATGCGTGCCCGTTATGCATCAGCGAGGAGGATCAGGAAACGTTGATTGCCAGCCCCGCGCTCGTCACGTGAACCCGTTCACCGTCAGGTCATGCTGGTGTGTTACGGGTGTAGGTGCACCTTACCTTAGCCATGGAGGTTTGCCGGTGGACAACGGAGGCCTCGCCATGGACACCAGTATCCCTCTCCTCTTCCTGCGCCCTACCTCTCCTTCCTCAGTCTCTACCTCTCTCTCTTTTTCTCTGTTCCAGGAGATCTGCAGCCGACGCCGCAGGTCCTGCCCGTTCGCTGCCGGTCACCTCGCCTCGCTGTTCGATCTCACCGCTGGATATGCACGACTCCGCCGCCCTGTGCCGTCCTCGTCGGGCACCATCATGGCGGCGCGAACACTGTATGCAGTGGCTACAATCGGCGGTGGATTCAACAGCGCGGTGGGCACTAGCGAGTAGCGACCCAGCGGGCAGCGGCTGTGCTGGCCGCTGTCTGCCGCCGAGGTGTAACGGCACGGGCCCAGACTCCGAGTTCGTCATGGCGCTCCGCGCGACTTCCCTTGCACCGGCTGACTCATGCATGCATCTACAATCTAACTAGCTAATTCCTCCCTTTGACTGCTATTTTCTCTGGTTGTATTGTTCCACAGCTTAGGGATCATCTACACAATCCATCGTCTCATGCATGCACAATCTAATTAATTTGTCTACTGACTGCAGTTTATGAATTGCTCCACAAATCATTTATAGAGATGATTTCAGACTTAGAAGTGTTGAGGTCATGATGCTCTAAATAGTTTTGAAGTTGTATTCACGACATCATGATGCTCTAAATGAAATGAAAATTTGATGGATTCAAGAAGAAAAAGGTCAGGTATGTTTAGTATGCACTACAGTAGAAATTTCACTCGTGGTCATCTTGGGATACTTGTACATGCTTGGTGTTACAATAATTCTACTAATTAATTCCATGAAAGTGCTGAAATTTGCTCAGTGAACAAGAAACCCACTGGGTAACATATTTGGATGCCATACAAGTGGATCTGCATTTTTTCATCAAGGTGTTGTCTCATCTTTTAATTTGCATCGTTGCTCTTGAATAATTAGTTTTCATAGAGATTTATCTTTGATCTGAACATTTTGAACTTTCTTTTTGCATAACCTTGATAAAAGGATTGACAACAAATAATCAGAGAAGACTAGCCAACGAGATGAGGAGAGGAAAGAAGTGAAAAGAGACAAAATACAGTATGATATATCAATTTAGAAGTCGTAGCAATGCACATCTTTCTAAATATATATCTTTATGTGATTGGTCACAAGTTGTAGTTGGTAGTGGTAGTAGTATATATTCACTATAATTGTTTGTACGAAATCACATTAAAAAAATCACACATAAATCACAACAATTGCGTGCAAAAACACATAATCTTACCATATTTCATAGGGTGCTATCATTTTTCATGTTTGTAGTTGTATGAGAATATTAAATGTATTATTAACATAATTATTAAATGTATGAGAATATTAACATGATTAATATTGAACTCTTAAAGTTAACATGATTAATATTGAACTCTTACCATATTTTCATATGTCACTTGATATGTATGAGAATATTAAATGTATTATTAACATGATTAATATTGAACTTTTAAAGTTAATGTGGCCCCGTTGCAACGCACGGGCGTTCTTCTAGTTTACAGTAGGGAAGCATCATTGGAGTGATCAATGAACAAGAAACATTTGCAACGCACGTTCTGATACGAAAACAAAGCAACAGAATGCTGGAAGAATGGACAATTTATTCAAACTGTGCTGCTTAACACTAATCAGTACATATCTAAAGAGCAAAGGATGCTCCAGGTTCGTCGAGTCAACCAGCTAGCTAGCTGTCCACTCTGAAGCAGTAGTTCGTTATAACACTTGAACCTTCTCTTTCTTAGCTTCTTTGCTTTTGGTAGCTGGAACTGAACCGCAATCATTAAATCCCAGACTTGTACTCCCTCCGTTCCGAATTACTTGTCGCGAAAATGGATGTATCTAGATGTATTTTTGTTCTAGATACATCCATTTCCGAGACAAGTAATTCCGAACGGAGGGAGTAAGTAAGTTTACACTAGGGAAGAATTCTTGTACTGGTCAACACTACAGAAAAGCGCGCATGATTTTCCGAGTCCGTCATCATCATCTATGGTGTGCCAAGTTCTGTCCATGCTACTTGATCCCGTCGACCGATCGGGCAAGATGAGCAGTGGAGGTTGGAAGGAAGGAAGGAGTGTAAAGAGGCATATTTTAGAGAGCGAGAGATCCAACATGATTTGCGTTGGTGATCAAAGGTGTGTTTTGTATACATGCACAACACGATGCACGCTTGAGAGCCTAACTAGTGTTTATTTACAAGGGCTAAGAGAGGAGGTGGAGGAAGATGGGGTGGTGGGGAGCTCAGCTGACCGGTTGCGGCGGCAAGCCAGATCAGGACATGGCGGCGGCAGCAAGGTTTGGCGATAGCAGACAGGGTAGAAGAGATGGTGGCGAAGCAATGCCACAGGAGTGCAGGAGGCGGTGGCGGAGGCTGGAAAGGGGCGGCGGTGGGGAGGGAGGGAGGATCAGGCGGTCCCTTGGGGAAGAAAACAGAGGAGCCAAGAGTGTGCCTTCATCCAAAGGAGGGGAAACCTGCACCGTGATGAACGCAACATACATGACTAAATCAGTACCAGAAAATCACAGTGACAAGATGTAATGTAACTTCTCTAAACACGTACTGAATCACCACCTCTTGATGTAATTAATTACCTTTGAAACGATCGTCGCAGAACTGCGCAGCTCTCCGTCGAGGCATCAAGATCAAGACAGGGGTTCTCTGCAGCTGCGCGTCATTAACTTCTGAATGCCAACTTGTAAGTTCACTGTTGGCTGCAAACTGATTCCTCTGCAGTGCAGGAACCGAATAATGAATGTAAGACTCAGAAACTCGCGAATACGAATGCTCAGTTTATTAGTAGTATTTTGAGTCGGTCTACAATCGAACCTGCTGAACTGGCAATGAAACTCTGAGGGATGTAAGTGAAACATCACCATCAAGCGATCTCCAAAGTCTGCACAAGATGTACTGTAATTAACCTGTTCCAATGTTGCACGAAACATGCTTTTATTAGCATTCAGATATATTCATTCAGAATATAAATGCGAATCAAACATTCTTGCTTTAAACCAACGTAAGGATGGAGCAAAAAGAGGGAGTGATGACTACTCCATATACACTACTAATTAACAGCCACTTGTATCATCTAAAACTGCTCAGAGAATCAGATAGATCAATATACCTGAACAGAGGAGAAATTGCTCTTGCACCCAAATTGATTATGTCATGAAACATAAGCAGCCCAGTCACTAGGAAGTTAGGCAATGCGCATGCATACAAGTGAATCGGCCAATACTCCGTGGAACCAATGAAATGACTTGTATGATCTGAGACCTAAAACAGTCCGCACAGGTTAGGATAATGACCACACTCTTAAGTTAAAAGAAAGGAACATCCATAAGATTTATGTATAGCAGAAACAAGTAGGCATTCACCTCCTGGTGAATCCATCCGCTATCCCAGCCATGTCTTCAAATTTGACCATGCAATGCAAGCAAATTGCAGTAATCCATTTCAAACACCGGTACCACAATACACAAAATGTAATATAAGAGCTGCCAGAACTGCATAGGCAAGGAAGGTAGGCTTAAAACACAGAAGCACTATGGAATGAAACAATAAATCAAGGAATACGGGTACAGGTTTGTTTTGCATGCACTTAGTAGTTATTAGTACTAATTAGCCAGCTGGCAATGGATTGACTGACGTGTGCACATGTGACATGATGACTTGCATCGGTATATAATGAATTACCGTTGAAATGGTGAATGAACGTGCGCAGGTTACTTTTGCTGTTTGGATAAAAAAAGGGCAACCTGGTGCATGTAGCTCCCGCTTGCGCAGGGTCCAGGGAAGGGTCCGACCACTTTGGGTTTATAGTACGCAGCCTTTCCCTACAGGGTCCAGGTTACTTTTGCTGTTTGGATGTAACAACCAAATTAGCTTCTGAATACCGACTTCTGAATTCACCGTTGAACGAATCTAAGAGCCAGAAAATGATGAACGAGGTCAAGGAATTCATCATCGTGGATACAGTTGGCTCCATTCTTACAGCTGAAACTCTGAAGGTTAACACACAGCAGCACCGTGATGCTGCCACCAAATACATGAAACGAATCAGCACCAAATACATGATGCCACCAGTCCACAGGAAGTAATCAACTAGTACCTTTTAAATGGTAGATTATGCACAATCGCTCAGCTCTCCATCGAGACATCCGGACAGATGCTTCTGTTTTTACCATCGTTGTTTGGATGGAACAACCGAGCTCTGAATTAATGCCAACTTGTAAATCCACTGTTGGATGCAATTGGTCTGCAGAAACCAAGTAACGAGTGTAAGACTAAATAAAAAAGGGTAAACAAGGTAATGGGATTCATGGATATAATTATTCGGTCATTACTTCCGTTGGTCAACAGCCAACAGGCGAACCTGCTAAATCTGAACTGAAACTCTGAAGCTTGAGACTTTGAGAGTGGACTTATGAACAAATAACCTGGTCACTGATGCCATACATGCATGGAAAAAACCGGTGCTTGAGTTTGGATCTTTTGTCCCCTTTCTAAAAGAAGTGAATGAACGGCCAAACTGACCTTCGTGATGGACGGTCGATGCAGAACTGTAATTGAACCTACGGCATATGCTTCTTTTGTCTGAATTCCAACAGAAAAAAAATGACAGTTGACTGTAATGAAAGTAATGAATATAATGTGAGAAAATTAGCAAGGTAAGGGAACTAACGAAATATAGATGCTTAGACATTACTTTATGCTTAGACATAATTGAACCTACCAAATTTTGACTGGAGCTCTGAAGGATGCAAGTCAAACTTCACCATGTATGCAAACTGCACAGTCTGCACAAGATGCAGTTGGCACTTGGTGGTACTACGAAACGAAGAGCTTGAAAAAATATGTGCCTGTTATAGCATTGAGATATTCAGAAAACGGTGAGGAAACATAGTAGCATTATGCCACCAAACAATGGAGCAAAGAAGGTGTGGTGCTTACCCATATACATTCAAAGCACTCTTATATCATCTAAAACTTCTGAGATAATCCAAACAAGCAATGCACACAACGTAGCTCGATCTAGGATCTGAGACCTGAAATATTTCCAAACCGTGAAGGTTAGGATAATCTTCATACTCCAAATTAGCAGAAAACAGAAGAAGGGCTCGCATATTACCAGTTACGTAAATGCGCACATCAAGATCTGGGTTTGTTCCCATTAATTTCTGGAGTTGCTCATTTAGCTCGCGACTGCAACAACCCATTATGGTTACCCTTAGCGAAGTGGGGAAGCTCCCCTTGGGCAGAGACCGGATTTGAGGACAACGTTCGACCTCTAGATAGCGAAGTGAAGGAAGGAGGTGTAACACTTGAGGAAGGCATGGCAGATTTGGGCAATCGTCAAATGCGAGGGAACGGAGGGAGGTGAGGAGCTGAAGAGCTCCATCTTCCTCTCCCGTGAAGCTTTCTGCCCGCTCATCATACCTGAATATTAAATTCCGGAGGGTAGTGGCGAGGAGGCCGCAGATGGGAGCAATAAGCACCGCTGAGATGCAATCAACTGCAAGTGTTCGCAATCGGAAAAGGTTGGTCCTTGCTACGGCCAATTCCGAGAAAAGATCCGCTGATACAGAGCGGCCAAGACACTTATCTCTGTTACAGACCACCAACGTATCAAGGTTGACCGTGATGAGTGGATTAAATCCATCCACTGTTAAATTCTCACAGTTCACCAGTCTTAGGAAAGTGAGACAAGTGAGGTCAGAGAGCAGAGCCATTGACTGCATCCTTGACTCTCCTTCAATCTCAAGACACTTGAGGGAAGCAGGGAAAGGATTGATGGTGTGAGCTGCTTCAGTGGGCCACTGAAAGAAGTTGCCACAGTTTTGTACTCTAAGTTCTTGGAGCCACGTGAAGTCCTGCAGTCCATGCCACGTGACGTTGCATCTGCTGAAATATAGACCTATTAGGGATTTCAGCTTGATGAGCTCTCTCAATGGAATGTGTGACAGATCTTCAATACTGATTCTTTTTACTTCATGCATGTTATCCCAGGCCAGCTCACCACTATACTCATTAATAACCAAGACATTTCCATTTCCTTTACAATCATAAGACAACTTTGTAGAACCATGTCTCACAATATAAGATGTCAGTGTGGGCGTGTGAGGCATGGGGGGCAGGGACAACTTAGGGCAATTATCAACAACGAAATTTGACAGATTGGCATAAGAGACAGAGCACTCGAGGAAGGGCACAACACAGAGTTTGGGACAATCTTCGCAGCTGATGGATTCAAGCCTTGAAAAAGATTGGGCATTAGTCCCCCCAACCCACTCGACAAATTCAGGTAATCTATCAAGAACAATCCTCTTCAAATTCACAAAGCTATTGTCCATAACACCACACAAGCCAGGTCTGATCTCACGAACTACAGAAATGCTGATCAATGTGAGTGACGTGAGATGCAACAGCTGCCCAAAAGGTGGAAGGGTGCCCCAAGACACATCCTCTAGGTGGAGAGACCCCAACATTTTGATGCTAATGTCACCACACAACCAACTAGGACCACTTGTACCACCATGATTTTTGATCATAAGTGCTCCAAGATTAGGGTGCGGCTGAAGGGCATCAAGAACATCAGATTCCTCTGTGCTATGTTGGTGTTGTCTACCCCAAAATAACCTCAACTCTTTCAAATCTCGTTTACAAACAAGTTTGGCTTCAGCAGCCTCTTCCTTGGTTGCCACCTTATCAAGATTATGTATGGAGAGTTCTCCACTAAGCTCTGTGAGTTCCCCCAACTCCCTCAGTTCAAATCCGACACTCTCTTTTTTAACAATGAACTCTCTTAGCTCCTGCAAGCATTTCATCTTTCTGACCCCAGGAACATTGGATAGGAGTTCTTTCTCAGCAAAAAGATGGCGTAAATTGACAAGGCGACTAATGTCTTTAGGTAAATTCCTACATATACCAAAGCTTCTAAGGTCTAAGAATTTCAAGTGATAAAATCTGGATAGTGCACTAGGCAAAGTCAATTCTGGCCAAATGTGTGAAAATGGTTTCATAATTTTTAGGTACCGCAGGTGGATAAGTTTTGAAAAGTTGAGTGGCAAAGATTTTTTGGATTTCGCTAATATATATAGGACACGAAGACCCTCTATTTCCTTAAAAATATCTTTCAAAAATCCATCAATTGTTTCTTCATATTCCCTAAAAATCATCAAAGCTCGCAAATTGCGAATGTCTATCTTGCTCCTCAATTTAATCATTTCTTCCCTAAAACCCCCTTCAAATCTATCTTCCATTGTGACAGATACGTGTCGAACAGTTTGTGGGATGTCATCAACTCTAAAATTTGACCTACGTATGTTGAGGCACTCTTGGGAGGAAACACTTAGAGACAACTCATGTAATAAATCATGCATTACATAGTATGGTTGCTCATCATCATCAACAACCTTCACAAGGAAGCCATTCTCTACTAATTCTTCTATATAATTCTCATCTTTTTTTATGATTCCCAGTGCAATCCAAAAATACGTCATATCTAACTTGTTAAATTCAAAATCTTCAGGGAACAAGGAAAAATATGAAAAGCATTTTTTTAGATAAAAAGGAAGGTAATCATAGCTAATCCTTAATGATGGCATAATGTCATCATAATTTTCTTGTTTTTGCCACCCGTTGTTTTCTAGAACTCCCATCCAATGTCCCCGAGAAAATTCCTTGCTTAGTAAACGACCAACTGTTATGGCTGCGAGAGGTGAACCCTTCAACTTCTTTGCAATATCAATTGCAAGATCAGCTAAGTCCTCATGGCAATACTCAGGTTTGTTTCCCCCAAATATTGATGAAAAGAATGTGAAGAAGTCATCAAACTTCAGACCTTCCAGTGCTATTGGGTTGGTGGTTTTCATCATTTCAGCAATATATGGAAATCGAGTTGTGACAAGAACTGTGCTACCCTTGGCTTCCCCCATCCTGAATGGAGCCAAGAGGGTTTTCCACCCGCTACTAGTGCATTTCCATATATCATCAAACACGATTAAAATACTTTTGCACTTGAGTTCCCGTGTGATAGATATTTGTAGCTCATCTAAATTGTCTGTTTGATTTGAAGTGTTGCTTTTTTGTATGGAGCTAAGGATTTGTTGGCTGAGCTTAACCACATCAAAGTCTGTTGATACACACACCCAAGCCTTTACACCAAAGTGTTTTTCTATCCTATTATCATTATAAAGGTGTTGGGTGAAAGTTGTCTTTCCAATACCCCCTGGGCCAACAATAGGAAGAACGGGAAGGGTTTCAGGGTGCTCAGTGGCAGTAGTGAGAATGTCATCTATGGTTTTATTCAAAAGGGTTGTCCTCCCATGCAAATTTTTCTGTGTAGTGGTTGATCCTGTGACACGATGGCTTCGGGTGATTGTTGTGGTGGTGCTATGGTACGGAATCATGGGGAGCAACTTGGACACACTGTCACATAGGGAATGTATTTCCTCTATCACTGACTTGATTTTTTTGGACATGGCAACTCTATCAAATGTCAACTTATCAACTGGACCATCATTATCACCACTACCAGGGTTTCCAGTGGCATTGGGTGAGTTATCAGGAATGACATCAGCAGCAACACCATCATCACCATATTTGATGCGTGAACAAGAAAAGCACGCAAGGCAGTTACCGACAGTGTGGCGAAGAGCATTGCAACCATGGCGAGCACGACTCAGGATGTCATCACCCATGTCAGGCACCGCTTGCCGGGTGCTGTCGAGGTTGTCCCGGATGATGAAGTAGTGAAGCTCATCCAGCGCATCCTCGGCCTCATCGGCCTTGATGGCGAGCCTCTGCAGCAAACCCTGAAGACCATGGTTGTCGCTCAGTACCCTCGTCTGGGCCACTTGCAACAGCCCTTGCGCGAGCAAGAGATCCTCCTTGATCTTCTCGGAGTTGAGGCCGAGATGGGAGCTGGCAACATAGGCCTCCACGAACTCATTAGACAGGTGGTTCAGCACGCTGCTAATGAGCCCGTTCGCCGCGCCGATTGCCGCCTCCATCTCCCCCGGCGGCCCGGCAGGCAGGGTTAACTATGGTGGTTGGTGGTATGTGTGAGAGGTTGTGTGAGCAAGCTATGATAGCTGTTCGGTTGTGTGTGTTCCTGGTGGGTTGATGGATGCACCCTTTTATAGCACAGATCTGTACGCGTAGATTGTGTGAACCTCTCCAATTAACTGATAGTAACAAGTAAAGTTTTGTGCCAGTAAGCTAGCTAGATCTGAAATTGAAGTACGAGCCAGGCCAGTATAAAAAATTAATCAGGAACTCGATGGGGTCGACAGTCCACGTGAAAGGTACGTAGTGGTTAAGCATGGGACGAAAAGCTGCAGATTTTCACTAGTTACTAGAGTAGTAACTAGTGAAGTTTCGTACTGGTAACATAGCCGTTTGTGCCAGCATGGGTGTGATTCATGGTTAAATCATTGGCGTCGCTGCCTAACAAGACCCCGGGCGCTTAGGTGTTTCTTTTAAGTGAGCTAAGCGTCTCAAAATTACTAATTGCATTGGAGCACAGGCTCTTACATGGGCGCTTGATGCTGTGATTTTTTTTCTCTTTCCTTAAGCGTCTCTGCATTGTAGGAAGATGCTCCAATCCTCCAAAATCCCTCTGGAAATCCACAGTATCAAAGGAGCCCTAAATTATTTAGATTGTCATTTTGTCATGTTAGAAAGATGAGAAGAATAAGTGTAAGACCTTTATGCCATCTGGGAAGCCATCCCATGCATAAGCTTGAAGATGAGACCTACGACGCATGCCCATATACTGAAAAAAAGATGCTCTCTCGTTTAGACGTAGACATAAAAGTATGAGGCAGGAAAACAAAAAAGAAACTAGAAAACTCGAATCAAGGTGCACGCATGTGCTGAACTGGACCACCATAGCATCGATCGATGCGATGGACGGTGGTGGTGGTGGTGTGAGGCTCATGACAAAAGGACATGATCTGAGTTTGATCCTATCTTACCGTTGCTTTGCACTAGTAGGGAAATATTGAACCGAGGATGCATGGGAGGCATCCAGCAGGAAGTTGCGCTGCAAGTCCACTCAATCCGTCCTCGTTAACTGTAGCACTTGCTGCAACAGTCACAAGCAAGTAAGGAAGCTAGTACTAGTCAGGTGTAATTAAAGGAAAAACATCAATCAAGGAGATTAATTAGTCGAGCTGATCGTGCATACATTTTTTTAGTTTGCTGATTGTGCATAATGGCTTGGCATTGCTCAGACCATTTTCTTGTGATGAGTGCACCGAGACACAACTTGTGCTTGTCCTCTTCCATTAACTAGATAATTTGCTAATTACAAATAGTTCGTGTTCAAGCGTGTCTAGAGTGTTGCATCATTTCTTTTCAATTTCTTGTTGCTTTTGCCTTTTGTCCATGCATGCGATTAGTATTTTACAAAACAAATCTAGATCTGAAACTGAACCAAGAACTGCGAGCCAATATAGAAACCAGGCATTCAGGTCATGAATAAAGGGGGGAGGTTTTGGGAGGCTCGTTGGACTTTATTTTTTGTTCTTTCGATAAAGAATGTTTCATTGAATTGATATATCAAGATGATACAACCACATCAAAGAAATGTCTGGCCTCAGCATAGCATGATAAACACAGCCAACAAGTTCAATACAACCAAAAATAAACATCATTTGGCAGCAATAATAAATTTGTTCAGCCTAAGGTGGGTTAGATCCTATCCGGATTCCGGAGATTACACCACCATCCATCGTATAAGAGGTTGTGCGAGCAAGCTGGGCTAGCTGTTCGGTTGTGTGTCCCTGATGGTTTGATGGATAGACCCCTTTATAGCACAGATCTGCACGCACAGAGCGTGTCAACCTCTCAAGTTAACTGATAGTAACAAGTAAAGTTTTGTGCCAGTAAGCTAGGTAGATCTGAAACTGAAGCACGAGCCAGGCCAGTATAAACTCTGACGGGATCGACAATCCATGTGAAAGGTAGTGGGTAAGCACGGGACAGAAAGATGCAGAATTTTGAAGGAAGAACAACAGAGGTGACCTGCATTGACTCGATGGAAATTACAGGATCATCTTCAGTTGGGTCATCTCCTCTTACACTGTTGATCATATTGACTTAACTACTGTAGTAATTAGGGAAGTTTCGTACAGGTAACATAGCTAGATCTGAAATTGAAGCAGGAGCCGGACCAGTACTACAAGAAATGAACCAGGAACTGGAGGACATCCATGTGAAAGCACGTAAGCGATAGCACAAGTGCACACACACAAGAATAGTTGTTGTTTGGGATAAATCCTCCTAGCCCCCGCGTCGTCCCCCCCGCGGGCGACTCGGGCGGCGGCGCGGCATCACCCCTCCTCTCCTCCTCCCTTCCCTCCCCCGCCCTCGCCGCCGGCCGAAGCCGCCGGGGCAAAGCCCCTCGCGGTGGCTGGCGGCGGGCCCCCTCTCTCCTCCGCTTGGGGGTGGCCGGTGCGGGGCGGCCTTCTCTGGCGGCGGCGGCGGGCGTGCGTGGGTCTCAGTGGTGCGGCGGCGGTGGCTCCCGATGGCGGCGTGCTTGCGGCGAGGTGGTGGGCGGCGGCGGCGGCGCGGCGGCTACGTGCCCGTGGTGGTGGCGGTGGCTCAAATCTGGCCATGGGCTGCAGCAGGCGGGTTCGGGCGGGCCTCTTCTCTACGGGCTCCGGCTCGGTCTCCCTCTCCTCTCGGTCGGGGCTGGAGGTGGGCTGGTGTTGGTGGAGGTGGGGAGCGTGTCGGCCAGATCTGACGCGATTTTTTCGGCCGGCGGCGCGGGTTGGGGCAGCGGTCGGGCGTGGCTGTTGCCCCGGCCGTGGGAGGCGGTGCGGGGAGGTCCTGGGTGGCCTCCCGGTGGTGCGGCGGCTACACGGTTGCTGGCGGCTCTGCTCACGACGGCGGCCGGCTTCTCCGGCATCGGCTTGTCTGCGGTCGGGCCGTTTCGACCTTCGCCTCCTCTCCTTGTCAGTCGGCCTCTACTTACATCGAAGGGCTGGCCCGCTCCCAGCTGCAGTCCATCGCCCGTCTCGCGCCCGGTGTCGCAGGACCGAGCTCGTCTCGCGGCCGGCAGCAGGACCGAGCTCGTCTCGCGCCCGGCCGCAGGGTCGAGCTCATCTCGCATCCGGTGCAGCAGGACAAGTCGATGGAGGCCAATTTCGGACGGCCTTTTGGGTCTCGGCACTGGGGGCCGCCCAGGGGTGTGAAAGGCGCGGCGTTTCCACTCATCTCTTTGGTTGGGGTAGTGACGGGTCTCGGGTGAGGTGGTGTCAAGGTCTTGGATGCCGGGGCGGCGGCCTTGGTGGTGGTAGCGCGGTGCTCTTGGGCAGAGCTTGTTGCTTGGTGCTGCCTGGTGACCATGGCCGTGTGGGCGGCATGGTGGCTGGGGTGTGGCGTTCGGTGGCGATGAGTGTTAGCTGGGGTGAAAACCTGCTCTATCTTCGGACGGACCGGCGGCGGCGTAGCGCGTTACCTTCTTGAAGGCGTCGTCGTGGCTCTCATCGGTCATCGTGTTGCTCCAGAGGAAACTCTGACCCCCGGGTCGGGCGGTGGCGGCGCGCTGGCGTCGTAACCTTCTTGGAGGCGCCGTCTTAGACCTCACGGTTCGTCATATGCGGCTTCATCTTTTCGCGGTGGCGTGTTCACGGTGGAGGACTCCGATTGCTCTTGTAGTGGTAGGGGTGGTGTTGCTCCGCTCGCCTATGTATCCCGTCTTGGGTGTGTGCGTGTGTTGTCGTGGGATGCGTTTGTACTTGGGCTGTGGTTGATCATTGCTTTATATATAAAGCGGGGCGAAAGCCTTTTTCGGCAAAGCACGTAAGCACGTCCGGGACAAAAAGGTGCAGAATTTTTAAGGAAGAAGAGCAGAGTGACCAGCTGCATTGACTCGATGGAAATCGCTGCCACCGGCCATTGCTAATGCCTTGTTTCATCTGCACGCGCGCGTGTGAGGTGATCGATGATGAACGGGATGGGGAGCCACAGCTCGAGGTGCCTGCCATGGCATGAGGAACGGGGCTATACAATGGTTTTCAGTTCTACTTCCTGTTTAGTGTCTGGACAATCAGAGTGGGTGTACACTGTACACACACAGCATGAGTACTTACAGATCCACGTCTAGACTATGCCATTTTCCACTAGTACGTCTTGTTTGCAAAGAGGATCTTCTCTGTGCTCCTGCTCTTGTCATCCTCTTCAGTTAACTCATAATTACAGTAGTAGAGCTTGTACTAGTAGGAGTACTAAGCTAGCTAGATCTAAAACTGAAGCACGAGCCAAGGCAGTATACAACTGAATCAGGAACGCGAGGGGGACGACAGTCCATGTGAAGGCAACTAAGCACGGGAGCAAAGGTGCAGCATTTTTAAGAAAAGATTAACAGAGTGACCTGCTGCATTGACTCGATGGACGGAAATTGCTGCGACCCACCGTTGGTTGTCTCATCTGCACGCGAGCGCAACCGCAGATCGATGACGAACGGGAAGCGGAAGCGCAGGTCGAGGTGCCGCACCAGCCATGGCGTGTGGAACGGGGCTCTGATTTGTCATTCAATTGTGTACTCCTATAAATGATTTAGTGGAAAATAATTGTGTTTTTCATATGATATTTCTCTTTCTTGATGCAATGCTAGGAATCAATACAAAGCATTCATAGTAAAATAAAACTTTGTGAAATGATTTGAGTACTTTTATGAAAAGGATATATTTGGATACTTTTACTAAATAATGATTCAATTGTTTAAAATACATGAATAGAAAAACCACCGGAATCAAAACCTCATAGAAACTTATAAATCGATCGGGATAGAAGATGGTTGTCCCGTGATGAGAATCGGTTGCCTATACACCACAAAATACGGGCAGTTTAAGAACTTGTGTCCATCAAACATTTTTAGGGTTCACAATTGGTATACAACTAATTGCCAAAATAGACAATACCAAATGATATTTCTATGTTCCTCATGAAATATAGAATTGTTTTTATTGTTCGCGGCAGTCTCAGCGCCCCACTTGCAACACTCGTTGATAGTAGCGCGCCGGTTGGGAAGTTGCACTGCGGCGGCATATAAAAACAATTGCAAGGACTATTACACCATCTACTACTCCCTCCGTTTCTAAATATTTGTCTTTCTGGAGATTTTAAATGGACTGCCACATACCGATATATATAGACATATTTTAGAGTATAGATTCACTCATTTTGCTCCGTATGTAGTCACTTGTTGAAATCTATAGAAAGACCAAATATTTAAGAACAGAGGAAGTACATCAATTGTCTGGACATGCAGACTGCGCTGCATACAGAGTTACCCGATGAGATCCAGAATCAGTGGGAGATGTGGAGTGTTGCGTCAGATGTGTTGGTGTTGACGCTGCTGGCCATTGGTGGGCTGGTGCATCCGGAGATGTAGTTGTGAGTACAGCAGCGACACTGATGACAGTGTGCCATAGATCTCAACTGTTAGGAGCCCTCTTTGCCTATATGGGCTTGCCCCATCCAGCTCATGGGCCTGGCCCGCTTGAGAACCCCCAGACTACAAATACGCAAGAGGAGGTGACGAAAGAGGCATCCAGTGGATCACCGAACAAACCGGCGGCGGCTACCTCCTTCCTTTTCCTCTGTTCTTCCCCTACCTTGTTTCCCTCTGTTCCTGTAATCAAATTCATATGTAATCGAAGCTTGTCTCAAACCAGAGCGAGATTGTCGTAGATCGAGTGATCCCAAACCTATCCCTTACATCAACCTAGCTCGCGATGTGGGAGCTCGGTCTTGTGAGAGAGTGGATGGGGACGATTCACTTGTGATCGGTGGGCGAATAGACTTTGGCCTATGGTAGCGGGCTAGGTTAATATAATAGCCAAATACAATATATTATGTATTTTAATATACAGTAGCACTGCAAGAGAGGTACCAACAGGACACACATCTCCCGCAGCCCCCGAGTTGTCCCCGCTAGGGCGACTCGTGCGGCTCCCAAAACCTAGCCGCAGGGGGCGCGCACTCCCTCCTTCCCTCCCTCCGCCGCTGCCAGGGGACGCTGCTGGGCTACGCCTGGGGGCCGACGGCGGTGGCGGAGGATTTCCTCTCTCCCGTGTCTCAGGTGTGGTGCAAGGCCTCTAGGCGTGTGGTAGCATGGCCGATCCGGTTGTGGCGCAGCGGAGATGGTTGCGGCAGGCGGCGACGTGGTGGTCGGTCCTGCCTCAGAGCGAGGCGGGCGGCTTGATTACGTAGGGCGGTGTGGGATGCAGGCGCAGCGGCCGGCCCGGTTCGGGTGACGGCGGTGGCTGCGGTCAGTGGCGGGCTATGCTGTGGTGGCGCGCCATCTGCATTCGGATTGGCGGAGGCGGCGTGGAGGGCTTGGTGGTCTCGTCGGCGGCACCTCCGATCAGATCTATTCTGGCCAGTGCAACTGGCGGTTGTGGTCATCTCTTCCATCGGAGGTGGTCGGCCTAAGGGTGGTTGGTCAGATCTCGGGACCCGTCATCTAGTCCCAGCTGCGAGTCGGTGAGACATAGTTGCCGGTGAAAACCGAACCGACGGCGGGCAATGGCGGCGCTCTACATCGTTACTTTGATGAAGTCATTGTCCGTCATCTAGTCCCAGCTGCGAGTCGGTGAGACATAATTGCCAGTGAAAACCGAGCCGACGGCGGTCAATGGCGGCGCTCTGCGCCGTTACTTTGATGAAGTCATTGTCGTGTAACTACTGTCGACCCACTGGTGACCGTCGACCCACTGGTGTTGCTCTGGTGGAAACCCCGTGATCTGGTCTTCCAAATCGGACGATGGCGGCACAGGGAGGTGTCATCGTTGGGCGCCGTGGTGGCGTCGACAAATGGCCGGACTGACAAAGATGATGCGGACCTCTTTCTTGAAGATAGGGTTGCTGGATGATGATGATGACGGCTTCTAAAACGTTTGCATGTGGTGGATGCTTTAGATTTGCTGCACCAGATGTAGGTTCCGATACGTTACGTGGATGGATCAGCGACGACACCGGTTTTAGATATACGGAGTTAGAGCACTCCATAATGCGGACTTAGAGCACTCCATATTATGTCGTCTCAGAATTTTATCAAGTAATTCTAGAAGGCATGCGTTTTTTCTGGGAAAGGGTCCTATTCTCTTGAAAGGAGCATCTAACTCCTCCCACTATCGGCATTAACTTCTTTTCCATATTGAAATTAGTCTAGTAAATCCTCACCCATAGTTACAACAGCTTTCTCTTAATAAACATGTTTATTTCCGTGAAGGAGTGACACATGCTGGTGACATGTAGATGAAGCACCGTTTTTGCGACGGATTCTTTGTTGATTCCTTATTTCCCTGCACATCTCACTGGAAGAGAAAAAAATATGCATCTTGTGTGTGTCATCACGCCGCCAAGTCTAGAGGCAAGGAAGTAATGGAAACCCTGTCCCTGGCCTTCGAAGCCTACCAAATTAAGCAAAAACATGGATAAAGATAATGGGTCATCCATGCAATAAGCTTAGTTCTAAGCCAAGAAAACAGATAATACTTGGTGGTCTTACTTCTCTGTCCCAGTTAGTGCGAAGAGTAATGGACATGAACAACACCGTCTGCACGACAAGTGCGCAGGTTATTCCCATCCATAGCCCCTGACATATTTTAGATCGAGGTTTAATCATGTCCAGTGAGAAATACTACAAGTGAAACTATAAACTTTTTAAGTACTCCCTCCGTTCGGAATTATTCGTCCAAGAAATAAATGTATCTAGATGTATTTTAGTCGTAGATACATCCATTTTTGTGACAAGTAATTCCGAAGGGAGGGAGTAGAACGGATGGAGTAATAAAATAGCACTAGTGATTACTTACCACTCCACCAAGATGGTAGATAAAGGCAAAACATAGAGCCGCTGGGATGCCCACAAGGTAGTACGCACTGAGATTGACATAGGAACCAATACTTTGAAGGCCACAGCCCCTAACAACGCCTGTAAAAATATGCCAATTTATAACCATATATTTTTAGCACGTACCAAAACAAAAACTACAGGCTCCTCCATATAATTTGGTTTCGGTGAATTTGCAGCATCTCATTTGTATTTACCTACCTGAAAGAACACACTGCATGTCATCAAACAAGAATGCCACGGCAATAATCGGCATAATTCTAGAGATATACTCCACCACTTCCTTGTCGTTGCTGTATGCATACCCCCATAGATTGCGCACCAAAACAATTGCAAGAGCAACCGATACGCTTGACGCAATTCCTAGGACCATGATCACCTGGGTCGCCAAACGGGCAGCATCCGGTCGTCCAGCACCCAGTTCATTTGATACACGGGTGCTACATACACACGTAATTCAAGGATACATATCAGTTTCCAGCTTTGTACGTAGTTGCCACAAGTATCTTTTTTTTTCGAAAAGGGGGTTTACCCCAGCCTCTGCATCAGAAAGATGCATACGGCTCATCTATATACCAATAGCATCGGCAAGGTACGAGTTCATTCTGACCTTATAGCTGCACTAAGCCCATACGGGACGCTGAATACCAGTGAGATAGTATTTACACTGCAGGAAATTCAACCGCATGTTACTATCAAAAGAAAAATAATATCCAAACCAAGTATAAATTATGAAAAGAAAGGAAATTCACCTAATTGATAGTACCGATGCCTCGAGCTTAGGATTTGGCAGAAATCCGGAAGCAAGTATCAGGAGTTCAAACGACCACCACTCCCAGCTGTTTGTGTAAATATGCATGTTTATGTTCGATGAAATTAATTAAACCGGTCAACTAGAGATGGAAAATCTGCACCTGAACTGCATCATATGGAACTCAAACTCACCAAACCATAAGGGCTGATGGGACGGCAAGCCTCAAGAAACCGAGGATGTCACGGAATGCCTCCGTCGACAACCCCGTCCAAGTGCTCCTACAAGATGGGGAGAGCCTGGTGTAGAGAGCCAAGATGGACACATTGGTGAGGTAGGAGATTGTATTGGCCAAGGCAGCACCCTTGTTGCCCAGGCCAAGCTTGTAGACCAGCAGCCAGCACACCAAGATGTGGTTCAGCGCTGTGATGCCCGAGCTCAGCATCACCGGGAGGACCATGTTCTGAGTTTGCAGGAACCTGACATGGCACTGCAGCGGACCATAGACAAACAGCGACGGAATCATCCAACGGATGTAGCTCCCTGCTTCCATGGCAATCTCAGGGTCCTGTCCAAACAACAGAAGGATCTGGCCGGTGTATCCCCAGATTACGGCAACCACGACGCTCACCGGAGTGAGCACAAGGATTGCCCTCTGCTTGTAGATGCCAAGAAGATGGTGCTGCTTTGCTCCAAATGCTTGCCCACACAGCGTGTCCAGGCTGCTCGACATGCCAGACTGAAATTCAATGCAATCATTTCAAGTTGATGATGTCCAGGAGGTCCATCTAAGTTGGTGCATCGATCAATGGAAAAAGGAAAAAAAAATGTCATACCAACAAGCTGAAGCCAGTTACGCCAGCGAAGGAGGTTGCGATGGAGGCACTCGAGAGAGCGAGTTCGCCGAGATGACCCACAAACATGACAGATATCATTTGGACCACATCCTGCAAGAGGCTTCCGACGATGAGAGGCCCAGCAAGGTACAACTGCTTCTTCACCTCAATCACTACCAGCCTCTCCTCTCCTTTCTTGTGAACAAGGGGCTCCTCCATGCTTTAAAGTTGAAACTTGAAACTAAGGTATCTAGGTGCTGATTTACTGGTGAAATGAAGGGATATTTAACATGCACTATGTTTGAGCATGATTGGGACGATTCAGAGAGCAGCAGTCAAGTAGACTAAAGAATCTCTATGGGAGACAAATTAAAGGAGGCAACTTGGCAGCCAAGTAAGTGGACTAAAAGAATCTATACGGGAGACAAAGGAGGCAGCATGGCAGTTAGGTTCAAACAACTCACAGAATAACTTTACTACCCGACAAACTATAGTGGGGTGGACAATTAACAATACATGCTCAAGCAGAGAAAGATTTCCATTTCTATGTCTTCTTGCTAAATGTAAGTGCACTTAGATGTGCAGTACTAATCAGCATGTTGAAAGGTAGAAGCATATACTCCCTCCGTCCCAAAATAAGTGTTGTTGATTTAGTATAACTTTTTATTTGGGACGGAGGGAGTATATACCAAGGTAATGAATGAAGGCTCTTGCCCACCTGTTGTCACTGTCATACCTTTTGAATACATCAATAATGCAGCCAATCGCTCTATTTTTATTCTGTCGTGTCTCACCACTCACGTGCTACGACCTCCTTCATAGATATAAAAAGGGGCGCATTTCCCAAGATCCAAGGCCATTAGAAATCAATTGATTAGGACCTGCAAAAGTAAAAGAAAATTATAATGGTTCTTGATTCCATTGGAGTTAGGTGAACATAAAGAACAAAAGCTCCCAAGCTGTTCTTCAAAATCAGGCATCGCTGAGCTTGCAACAAAAGAAAAACACCGTAGTTTAATTTACAACCTCAGTTTAGAACTGGTTAGGACGCACAACCTAACTACTGATACCGCTGAAATTACAATCCTGAGACAATGCGAAGGTGCCCAAAATTAAAACCAGTCAAACACCTGAACCATCCTGCCACACTGTATCAAGACTGAATATCCATATAAAGTAACAATCACTCTTATATTATCTAAAAATAATTAAATATGCACCAACGTTTCTTTTTTATGCCATGAGAACTGCTTACATGGATCATAGTATACTCTGTACTACTATACATGCTTTGATGTAGCGTTGAAATTGAAGTTCATATTTTTCGCTTTAAAAAAATTATTTAAACTATATAATGTCTTCAATAATATTAGCAAGCATAGCATCCGGACTGCATGCTCGTGTTATAATTATGTACTTTAAGCGCAACAGCTGACATCCTATCAACAACACAAAGACCATCAATTGGTACATGCTGAGTATACCCATCTTATTTACGTTTTGTTACAATGTATACTACTGCATTTACCCCCATGTTCATCGATTTTCACTTGGTGAGATTCTTCTATATAGTACATACAATCAGGAAAACGGGTATTCACCTTCAGGTCCATCGATTGACCGGGCGTCATGTGTCATCCTGGTCTTCAAAATATGCTGTGTAAAACTGCAACGCATATGCTACTTCAACCAATCAGGTCTAGAACTGTAGCTCAGGGCCTTGGCCTTCTTCCTAACCTGAAAATTCTACATACAGAAGCAACAAGACTGCATATTTCAGCATGCAATTTTTTAAATGAAGGGAAAAAAATTAAGCCATTGAAAGTATAAACTGTTGTTACGCTGGATTTCTGCTCGTAACTCTTGGTATATCCTTGTTTCATTAAGCTCTGTTAACTTCCCCAACTCACTAATTTCTAATCCAACACTCTCTTTCTTGATACAAAATCTTTTCAGCTAGCTCTTGTAAACACTTTATCTTTCCATCCTCCGGAACACTGGAGTGGACATCATTTTGAACAAAAAATGGCATAAATTGACAAGATTTTTTTGGAAATGGAGGCATACCCCCGGCCTCTGCATCATGATGATGCATGCGGCCCTCTTATTAAAAATCCATAAAGTATCATCTTAAAGGTCTTACAGCTCGCAAACGGAGCAACACAAAGTACAAAAACCGAAAAAATACAAGCGGACAAAGACAACCAATAAGGTAATAATAAGGATAAGCTCTCTAGACACCTATCCTGTTATGCAAACGCCATCCGAACCGGTTGAATATAACCCGAGCCACCATCTCCCATTGGTTGCACCCAGTAACCAAAGGCTCTCTGGAGTCCATAGGAGTGAGTAAGGACCACGTACGTATCCAAGCATAAAGTGACAAGATGGCTAATGTTTGTAGGAAATTGTAGTTACCAGGCCAACTTTGAAGGGTCAACGGCTTTAACTGATAAAATCCAGATAGTGTGCTAGGCATAGTTACCACTTGTTCTGTTTTTAGATCAGTCTTGAGAAGTTTTGTGGCAAATTTGTTGGAGAAACCAATTTGATAAATTATACATGGGCACAAATATCTCTCGAGATCTCATCAATAGCTTGTGAGCATTCTAAGAATCATCAAAGCCAGCAAATCTACAATGTCTGTTTTGTTCCACAATTTAATCACTCCCCAATATGAAGGCTCACCTGTATCGGAGAAGATAAAGGCGACGGATCTCCCGCCTTGGACCTCGAATTAACTTCGCCGCCAGCCCCAGCGCGATCATCGGAACTTGAAGGGCCAAGTTCTCCCTGCACCGTCTCCTTTCTGCGAGCCATGGCGCCGGTGAGCGTCGTGGCCCACTGGTGGCGGTGCCTACAGTTACAGAGCAAGGCGGGGGGCAGGAGGTGCTGCAGGTGAGCTACCGATGGAAGGGGCAACGGTGGTGGTGGGGAGTTACCCTCGGAGAAGGAGGTGGGACCCTATACTTGTCGCCGGCGAGGAGGAGGAGATCGCCGTCGCCGGGGAGGCCGAGGAACCTCATCGGATTTCGTCTATTTTTTTTAGCTTTTTTTTTGTGAGAGTACTGGCCCAGCCCGCGGTACAGTACACAGCCCAGTTTATCTTTGGGCACTACTCTGCGCCGGTGCGCCGGCGCAACGATTTAGCCGGTCGACCGATGACCGTACGATTCCTATGCGATGCATTGACTGCTAGCCATCAGATGTGCTTCCTTGCTTCGTCCGTCTTCTTCATCCTCTTCCTGAAAATACTGCACGGCCGCACATCGAAGCGAGAGGAGGCTGTAGCGCCGTCGACCCCGCCGTAATCTCCCACAAGGCGACCGAGTCCGAAGCACCGCTGCACACCCCGAGCTCGCCGCTGCTCGCCGCCCTCACACAACCTACTCGCGCTCGAAAAAAATCGATCCATGGAGCTTGTAGAACGAATCCTCGCCGGTTCCAGCATGAAAAAGCCTCATCCACAGCATCGCAGCTGCCGCGGCATCGTGGTCCTCGTCCCCAGGCAGCCGTTCGTCGCCGCAGCAGTGCTTTTGGAGTCGCCGCAGGTCGCAGCTCGCCATGAATGGACGTAGCAAAAAATATGGCCAGTCGTAGCAAAAATCTACGATGCTTGCGGCAAAATCATCGTCATCGCCGTGAATGATCGCAGCTCCGCCATGAATGGACGTAGCAAAATAAATCGTCGCACATAGCAAAAATCCATGATGGTTGCAACAAAATCTTGTCGCCGCCATCGCGGGGTCGCAACTCAGCCATGGATGAATGTAGCAAAAAACCTTGCCGGTTGTAGCAAAATCCGATGGCGGTGGCAGCAGAAATCATCGTCTTCATTTGGTTCCAGCAAAAAAAAATTATCGGTTCTAGCACCCCTCGTCGCTGAATGTAGCATCTCGCGCGGCGGTTGCAGCATTCAATAAAAAAGGTGAAGCTCCGTATGGGACACCCATGGTGATTGTTTCATCGATGTCTCCAGTGCTTAGGCTACCACAAAGGTGACTCAAAAAGCTTGAAGCTTTTTTAAACTGGGGTTGAAGCTTTCGGATGAACGGTTGTAGCTTTTTCACTTGCACGGTGTGTGGTTGGAGCTTTCGAATCAAACGGTGGAAGCTTTCGGGTTAAGCTTGGAACCAGTGACCACATATGTTGGCACCGGCGAAATCAAAAAGTTGAAACCGTCGTTGTCAAAAGCTACTACCGGCAAAATAAAATGCTACAACCAGCGAATCAAAAATTGCTATTGTCGAAAAATGAATTGTTGCAACTGGCGAAATCAAAAGCTGGAACGAGTGACAGGAAAAGCTACTGCTGGTGAAAAAATTGCTGGAACCGGCTAACCAAAATATGGTGGTGGATGATAAAATTGCTGCTACCGGCAAAATAAAAGCTGGAACCACAAATAAAAATGCTGCAACTGGCTAAATCAAAAATGAAGCCGTAGCAGGAGCGTGGTGGCCTTGCAATAAAAATGGTGTTGCATCCCGCAGGTGTGCGAGCGACGTCGCCTCGAGCTCGCAAGGGAGGCATGGAGCAGCCGGGAGGGCGAGACCATAGCAGCGAGGCAAGGCTTGGAGAAGGGACGGGATGAAATCCATGGCGTGGTGAAAGCAGCGACGGCCAATGCGAGCGTCAGTGAAGAGAGGAAGACGAGCGGGATATGTGGCTAAGAATGAAGGGCTGACCAGGTTGGGAAGATAAGGCTTGGGTGGCCCAACAAAAACAAACGTGGGATGCTAACGAAGCGTCTGATTCTCGAATGACGCGCGTGAGACCGGCCCAGCGCTCGGCCGGTCGACCGATGTTAAACGTTTACCTTTATCTTTCCTTCGTTCTATGAGATTTCAGGCCCACCTCATACCACAGTATATACTCACGTGGTCGCAAAGATTTCAAAACCATCGTCTCAAAAACAAAAGTATTCAAAAGCAGACTCGTTTATGTGTTGCAAACTTGCAACCCATAAGAGCAACCCCAAGAGATCCCCTATTAAACTTCCCGTAAAACCATTTTTACGGGATGACCGTAAAATATAAGGGGAGTTTTTTTAAGGCCACTTTTCTCAACTCATGTAATCATCATCCTATAAAATATTTATTTTTCCATTTCAATTTAAAAACATCAACTTAAAGCATAGGGCCCACAAATCAGTCATAGAGGCGTGACGGTGAGCGGCAGATCAGGTGCACCAGCAGTGGTGCGTGTTGGAGGCAGCGTGTGGAAACGGCGCATATGAGTGGCGACGGCATCACATGGCGGCAGTGGCTGG
The DNA here is from genome assembly GCF_018294505.1 of Triticum aestivum. Classification (NCBI taxonomy): domain Eukaryota; kingdom Viridiplantae; phylum Streptophyta; class Magnoliopsida; order Poales; family Poaceae; genus Triticum; species Triticum aestivum. The sequence goes on along the minus strand of NC_057813.1, from coordinate 745,627,962 downwards.
TCGCCTCGCAGGCAGAGTAGGAGGCGAGGCATGGCGGCGGCGGCTTAGGGCGGTCCAACGCACGGGAGCGGGGGTGTAGTGACGCGTGGCGGCCGCCGACCGGCCTCGCATGCAGGGTACAAAACGAGGCAGGGCGGTGGTGCAGCGTGTGGCGGTGGCGGCAACACAGGGTGGTTCGGTGCACGGGAGCAACGGCAACGACGGCCGACCTCGTGGGCAGGGTAGGAGGCGACACAAGAGTGTCGACGCGGCGGTGTGGGCCTTCGGCGATGGCGATGGGCATTCCGGCGGCCAAGCACGGTTGTTCGACGTTGCGCTCGTGAAATTTCAGGTGATTATCCATTCGCCATAGCTATACGGGAAAGCCATCTTCCAGTAAAGTTGAAGGATTGAGGAGGTGATTATACGGGATCCCATAAAAAAATCGGGTTTACAGGAATGGTTGGAGGCCTTGTTTCGCTCCAACTTACCGTAAACGGTAGTTTTTTTGTGTGGATATAAGAGTTGTTGTAGTTGCTCTAACTGCAGTGTTTGAAGCTATCTCCTTTACTCATCTAATACCACTATAAAAGAAAGAGAGGGGCAGATCCAAACAATCCCACCCATCCATCATCAAGATCTAATGGCCCTTAATCATTCTGTGTTTAACGCTACCAACCACGCCCTTAATCGATCGGTAACCCACCCCGCCGTTGAGAAAAAAAGAAAACCGTACGCACGATCTCTCGCCCCGTCCGCAGGACCTCTCGCCCCGTCCGCAGGACCTCTCGCCCCATCCTTCTCCTCCCACGCCGTTCGCCGCCCGCGGCACGCGAGAGCCGCCCTTCGCTGCGGGAGCCGCCGCAGGTCGCCGCCCGTCGCGCCCTTCGCCGCGGGAGAAATGGAGCCGCCGCCCGTCGCTTGCCGCGGGAGCCGCCGCAGGTTGCCGCCTGTCACGTCCTTCGCCTTGTCGCGCCCTTTGCCGCGGGAGAGCCGGAGCAGCCGCCCGTCGCGCGCCGGGGGAGCCTCCTCAGGTCGCCGCGGTAGAGCCGGAGTCGCCGCGATCGTGAGCAGCCGCCCGCCGTCCTCCCCTACGCGGTCGAACCTTCCTTCGGCCCCTCCTCGCGCCGCCCCTCTCCTTTGCCCCGGCCGTCAAGACCCCGCGGTCGCTTCACCGGGTTGCGGCACCGCCCCATCCTTGAGGTGGGATGACCAAATCCAGAATCGCCTTACCTAACGGGGATGGACTGGAGATTTGCATCCAATCAGCCAATCAGGCCTCCCTCATCTCCACTAAGTGCATCTGAACACATGACTTCTTGCACGGTATGTGTTCGACGATTTTTCTCTGAAGGCACAAGTTGCTGCTATGTTGATTCAACCTTTGGGTAGCATTCTGATTAAAGTGATTTGGTTTCTTTTTTCAACCTTTGGGTTGTATTCTGATGGAAGTGATTTTGTTCTTCCAATCTATGTGTAGAATGTTCTGTTTGTGGAGCAAGTAGGCGAACCATTGGAGCGACGTGATACTCCATATTGGCATAATCCCACTAAATAGCATGGTTAATGATTCCGATTTTAGCATCTAATAATTTTTCCAATTACTTACAACTCTTATTCATATATGGTTATTTGCTGTAATGTACAGAACATTTTTCATATATCATGACCCTTTGCAGTGTTTATTTGGAACACA
>NC_057813.1:745609222-745625458 GCF_018294505.1 Triticum aestivum | reverse complement strand
GATTTTGGGGATTTATAATGTGAGTGAGTTATTATGTTACTTGAATCGGTGTACGTAACCTGGTTTTGTTGGGGCTTGGTTTTCAGTGATTCCAACAGGTCAGTGACTTTCCACGCTCTCAGACAACAACATTCTTAATTCAAACGGTGATGTGATTTTATCCATATGAATATTGTGTTATCGTTTGTTTTAATTCAAGTGATATTACACATGTAGCTTGCTGGGTATATTTTACATATTTACTTTTGGAAATTTCTTAGAGATTATGGATGACAGCAGACAACATTGCAGATACGTTGCAGCTGGGCACCCTGATCAGGTTTCCTTTTTGGTAATTTTTGGAGATCATAGATGATATTAATATCATAGTTGTACTGCAATTTGCAAGGTTTCTTGTGTTTGTGTGTACAAATAGATCGAATCCAATTCAAGTGACTTTGATTAATTTCCTTTTCAAAGTTATTGTTGGGCAGCTATTGACCTCTATAATACATTTATTTTCACTTCTCTTTTGCTCCCAGGAAATCTGGTCCAAGCCCCACTACAGTTTTATATAAGGATGTTGGAGGCAGCATCGGAAGAGATAAGTCTGCGGTAAATTTCTCCCTGATACAGTAATAGTGTTATCTATAGTCTTAGAAAAAAATTCAACATTTTCTGTTCTCTGCAAGGTATGTTTTCTTAGCGTTTTCTAAGCATTTTCTGGTCATCAATTGATTTATCATCCTATCTTTTGTAAACCACGAAATTTTTAAAGTTCAAAAAGCGTGTACATCAACTATTTCACTTCACAGTGATAAATGGATGGAGTGCTTGTGACACAGAAAGCCTCTTTTGTGGATCTAACGACAAAACTATGTTTCCAGTATTTCTTTCGATATGGAAACATTTTTGGATCGTCACCTAGAAAATAAATTGGCACAAGCTTACTGACATAGAGTTGCAGGTCAGCGCGCACTAAAAATATTTAAATTCAGATAAATCTTTCTGAGATAGTTTGCAGTTCCTATTTTTCTGGTCATGCTTTTTTGAAAATAACTTTTAGTCATGCTTGCCTTTATACTGCTTGTTGAAAATTCAATTTTACTTTTAGAACATGATGATAAATCTGATTCGTACTGGAATTCACTTTTCTTGAACAGAAAACAGAAGGATCAGGTTGTATGTGATAGAATATATGCCTAGAAAATGAAAAGGATAATAGATTTCTAAGTACTAGAACTGTCATACCTTTCCAGGAAGTTACTTCTTGATGTCATTCCAGAAAATAGAAGGATCAATAGAATGTTCTCGATGATCATTTTAGGTGTCCTTTTAGGCAGCAACACCAAGTAGCAGGGCTTCATCTTAGTACTGATCAATAGGAGCATGTTCGAACTACTTCATAGGTAAAAATCATTTCTTCATGACTTCTCTTATGCTCCCAGGGAATCTTGTCCAAACTCCACATCGCTGTCACCGAACAAAGTTGGAGGTACAATTGAAAGAGACCAGCCAGATTCTTGTTCCGGGTATTAAAAAGAAACCTGGCTAGAGATTTCATGCCATGTCATTCCATTTATGTTTGCTTGTGTGCTTATCATATCTGATTACATGATTGACATTTATTTCATAATTAGTATATACTTTGACACATGATATGTTTTGCTTTATTTATGAACAACAGGATACGTTTACTTTTTGTGATCATATAAGTGAACAAACATAGCCAATGGTTAAAGTTTATATCTACTATGTATGTATATTTTTCATTCACACATGTCTCACTGCCTTTTAAGCACTTAAGAGAGCAGAACTGGAGATTGCTCTCATTAAATGTGAACAAAATTGATGTTCTTTTTTTTGCAAAATAGTAAATACTGTGTTCTCTTGATTGTTTTTTTATCTTTTCAGTTTACCTGAATCTAAGAAGTCCGACCATCAATTAATGAGAGATTTTTGCTTCTATCATTCATGGAATCATTGAAATGAAATACATACCTTGGCTCAACCAATACTTCACAATCTTTTTGCCCAAAGCAAACAATATCATTATTTATATGTTCTAAATTAAAATATTTTCGCTTGTGTGCTCAATTAAAATTTTACCGCTTAAAGGAAAAGAAACCATTTTTATCACTCCTACAGTTCACAGGGAGAGAGAACAAGAAAGAAAACCTTTCACCAAAATCTTGTCTTCCTACTTACTTTTACTTACCAAGAAGAATCAACAATAATTGAATCTTTTAAGAAAATGGATAAAAGATCATTTTTAGTTAGTAATGTACAACTCCCAACTTGTCTCTTTTACTTCTTTTTCTGTGCATGTGCACCCTGTTGAATGGTGTTGTATTTGTACATAATGGAATTGCAAGCAAAACAATGTTATGGATGGTCTACAAGATTATCTGGATGAATTCATCTCCAGGGTAAAAGAAGGTAGGCAATGTGCATGACATTTGATTTGAAATAATATTGCCTTGAAAATGTATGAGTGCTTTCTTGGCATCTGACATTGCAGAATCAAACATTGATGCATACCTTTGTAAATTCTCTCGGGGAGAAAAAGTATAATTTGCAAGTTGCAACATTGATTCCAAAATACATGGTGTTCACACATATCTATTTTATGTAGTTTGTGATAAACCAAAATGTTCAGAGTTTTTGGAAGCACCATCAATGGTCTCTATTTATATGGAGATAAGTTATGAAAAAATGAGGTTCAACAACTTTGAACCTATCTCTTGCTAGATGTAAGGGCCTGAAAACATGGTTTCAGGTCTATATGATGAATGTTACCTTCGCTGTTTCTTTTGTGTGTCATCTTATATTACCATCAACAACTATAAGTATAAGGTAGTATGAGACATGCACACAAGGTGTATTTGATTGGGAGTGGATGTATCTTTTAAAAGAGCATTAGCAGAGACGTGCGTTGCACGTGCAAGCTTACTAGTGAGATGAGAAGATCAAAGAAGGAGGCTTACTAACTAGCCCGGAGGGCAGTTAGCGATGATATAGTTCATCCCTTGTGGTCTTTAAATTGGCCTGATGGTGCGTGTATCCCAGTTAACATGGCATCGAACACACAACAAACCAAATGTAAACGCCAATAAAGCCAGCCACCGGACATCACGGACACGTCCAGCCACCAACCACGTCCAAATCCATCCTTGTCATATGAGTTTGGGTTTTTATTAAAATCAAATACATCTTGAGAGCCCAGCCCAGGAATCAGGCAGGCCCTGTTGGAGACTGAGTCCGGGTTCGGTGCTAATAAGAGAGGGATCGCTAGTTTGAGAGCGCGACAACTATGTGTCGCCCTTACTGGTTCCTAATAGGAACCGCCTACGGGCGACACACTAGCGGGCTCTCCAATTTAGTGCGGTAATTGTTGCCGCTCATATCCATCATTGTACGTTCGATCGAGTTCGATTGGTCATTTTCTTTCGATTTTTGTTGGTTTTATTAGTTTTTGATGGTTTTCTTCGGGGTTTTTTCCTTCATTTTTTACTTTTGTTTTCTTTGTTTTTTGATTGGGTTTTCTCTTTTTTTCTATTTCATTTTTTACTTTGGCTTTCTTTTCCTTTTCCATTATATTTGTTTTTTGTTTCTTTCTTTGTTTTCATTGGTTTTTCCTTTTCCTTTTTTGTTTCTTTGTGGTTTTATCGGTTTTCTTGAACTCATGTCTATTTTTTCTCAATATACAATGTACGCTATCAAAGCACGCGAGAAACATTTTTCTGATACACTTTGGGCATTTTTGAAATATATGATGTACACTTTAAAAAATATATTTTTTGAAAACTTTTTTGAATAGACAGTAGCATTTTCCAATTACATATTGTATTTTTTAATGGAATTAAGCATTTTCTAAAAAACACGAACATTTTTACATTGTATATATATTTTTATATTTTTCATGGACATTTTTTTTGGAAATATTCTCAACATTACAATAATTACATACAATAAATTATATGTCTTTTCAGTTTCAATTATCCTGTTACTAATTTAAATATTTATGTTTCATATAACCAAATCTCATTTAAATGTATTGCAAATAATTCACGTAGCAACACGTGGACATATCATCTAGTTGTCGAAAGTATAAGACCTCGCGTTTGCTGTGTTCACACCGCTAGCTTTGTATGGTCCATGTGATCTCGACGTTCGAGTTAAATTAGATCTGGACAAGACGCTAGTGTTAAAAGAAAACTTCCTCTGGACCAGACGAAATAAAGGATAAATTGGGGAGTACCTTGATTTTAAGGATAAATTGGTAATCTATATGTAGAAATTAAGTTGGAAACTACTCCCTCTGGGCGGCAGTTACGGTAATTTCAATATTTGACTAGAATGCAGTGTGAACCAGCCGGCGAGGGACCCGTCACCCAATAAACTACGGATGCACCATCCGAAAGTCATGGCTCATTCGTGATTACATCAACAGATGAGTGGTGCACCCAAAAGAAACGAAACGTGACATCGATAATCAACATTTACAACATTCCAATTTTTTAGAAGATGCCAAAGAACTTTTAGAAAGGAGACTAGTCCTTTTTGCACTGTCCGGTCAAAGGACTTGGATACGGCGGAGGATCGGCCTCGCCGGCGGCCGGGGCGCCATGTTTTCATGGGTGTGGAAGTAGAGGCACAAACCAGGGGAGGAGAAGGCAGCCACGGCTATGCGAGATAAGTGAGACAACGGTTTGCGCTTGATCGGGAAATCAGGAGATATTAGTAGGCCCAGAGAATACATCAAAAGATTACGCTTAGATGAAAGACACAAAAAAGACTAAAGTACCCTCTCAAACGAACGGTCAGATCTAGTTTGTACTCCCAGTCCTGCCTACGGAGTATCAGGGTACAGTAAAAAGAGCGAAAGTCCAATTGGAAGTAAATTAGGGTAAGTGAGTATGGTCAATAGCTTCCTAGTCATTTCTGTGTACCCGTTTCAAAACAAAACAAAAAGAGAGCTCCTTACAAGTTTTAGAGAAGTTATTCCCCAAGGGACTTTATTATTTAAACAACACAATACAGCCGCACACGCACATGTACATGGATCAATTACCACTGAAAGCACGATATCTTTAACCATCTCGTTTTTACTTTTATTTGGAACATACACTGAAATGTTGACTGAACCAAACCTCTTAGGCAATATAAACTCCAATTGCGTTCACGTATCTGCCATCAGTACGCCCGAAGAAGCCAACAATTGCTTTGCCATCTGGCGCGACGGCGCTGAAAGGAGTACCAAGTTCTTTATTGTTGTCAAGATTTCCGTAAGGTCCATATGTTTTCTTGGTTGTTACAAACTTGAGTGTCTGCACAACATCGACTTTGGTCTCCATGGGAGTATTATGCTTGATGACTGTTCCAGATACTGCCGTCAGAATTTCACCAGGGCCCAACACGATCTGCATATCAATAAAGGGAATAATCGCTCAATGAAGTCATAACATTTGCAAGTTCTACACACTTCTACCTTCATTCCTTTGTATATACTGGTGTATTGATTTCTTTAAAAGTCAAACTTTTCTATCTCTGATAAATTTAAAGATAAACTATCAAAATCTGCAATACCAAATTAATAAAATGTAAAAAGATATTGCATGAAGGATCTAATGGGACTGACGTGATAACTAATGCACCTTATATACATTAAAGTAAATTGAAGTAGTTTCATGATAGAAAAGCTTGACTTTGCAACAAAAAAATTCAATTCACCTGATAAAATGAACTGACCAAGTATATAGCCAGGCCATGAATATAAATTAAAGTATTTTCTTAATTCACACGTGAATTAAAGTAAATGAAACTCTGGCTAGAACATATATTTTGATAATAACTGTACCTCTGTGCGATTGGGATTCTTACTACCCCAAGGACCTGTTGTGCGCCTATTGCCATAGTAATCGATGTAAGAATATTCGAATGAAGCAACTATTCCCTTATAGAGGATGGTGATACTTTCTATCCTTGAGGGATTTTCTGAGTCAACAACAGAACCACCATTGCCACCCCATGGGCCACTCTTTCCGAGAGTGGGTATCTGCATGCATGTGTACAAATAAATGGAGGGAAAAAGGGTCTATGAATAAACATACAAATAAACAACTACAACATTGTAAATCTGAATATCCTGCTCTTCTCACCTGCACGCGACAGAATCCATGGATGGTAAGCTCGATTATGTCCCCCTCATTTGTTCTATGATGCAGTTTTTTGTTTATAACGCCACGTGCCATTGCAAGCTCACCTGTCCCGCCGACAATAGACCACTGACCTTCTTGCTCAACAGATGTTCCCATTATTTGCAGCGTGCTTTGCTTAAACTTATGTAAAAGCATACACTTACATGTGCTTACAAATCTGACAACCTGAGAAACTAGCTGGCCCTCGGCTAAATGCACTGGTCGTTTGGACTTGATGTTATGGTTGAGATGTCAACTCTTTTAGTTAGATGCTTATACTTTCTTACGAAAATTAAAATGTATATATAGTAAACTCGATTTAGTATGTGTTCCACATAAAACTATTACTAGCAAGTTACATATATAAAATGAGAGAATATGGCGAGAGAAGTACTAATTTTCTGTATGTACGCTTACCTTTCAATCTCAAACACAATGGTTAACATATTGTGCCAATTACCAGCGTAGATATGCAGCCCTTGTGCACGGGCTACTAGCTTCGCATCGGTGCCAACCCTATCATATATTGGCCAATTGTTAACTTCTGTGGAGCCCCACCCAGTGGTAGAATTTGCACTTATGATGCTTGATTGGGTTGGGCTTGGTCCATAGACAAAGTGGTGCAAGTACAAGCTACTGAACTCAAACTCGGTGTTCTCTAGAACCCCGGCGAATGCGGTAACATAGAAATTGGGGTGATTGGGCATGGTCGACTTGTGGGATCGAGAACGATGCTAGTAGATCGATCAAATGGCTTTTATCTAGGCTGAATTGTGTGTTGCGGAAAATGGAAGCTTATGGGACTAGTATTTATAGGCCAGCTCACGGGTATCAAGTAGGTGGGTATATGCACACCATCTTGTTTATCCTTGCGTACTGGAGCACGCAGCCTAAATAATGTATACGACTTGTGCACCACCAGTGTTTTCTAACATAAGATGCTTGCCAAAAATTTAAAAAACAAGAACATAAAATGGTAGCCAGCTAAGATGCGTACTGGTTAGTCCTTTAATTATTATATATATTAGTTCATCAAAGGATGGGTGGTTAGTTAGTGGGTGTGATTGCTCACTGGTATGGATATGAATAGTAACCGTGTCAGGGAACATTTGACTTCACTTAATTATCTCTATTGACAAACGGTGCTCAATTATTATGTAAACTAGATGATGACTCACGCGTTGTAGCGGGAATCAGTTACATTATTAAGGAGAACCAATTGTAAAAGTACATATGCCCTATGTATAGTTATAGAATATTTATTGAATGCACATAGAATAATAGAAAGAAAAATAGAAGCATGGTTGCATGTGGCAGTGGGTCTTTTTCAAGACATGGTTACATATTGTGGCAGGCCTTATCCTATTCAAGATTGTACGATGAGGTAGCATGCGTTCATGTTGAGATAAATAAATTAGTGAGGACCACTTTCTTAGGTATACTACATCATGTAATTAATTAAGAAGGGAGGGGCAGGAAGAAGAATCAAGGTGTGCTAACTAAGAAGACCTAAGAAAGTACATATATAGTCTCGTTGTATTTAGTTAGAAGCTTAATCAATAATTGAACTAAGGGAAGATGTCAACTAATAACCACGTCAGGGGAGCATTAGGATATACATAAAGCATTTTTATCTACCGACAAATGGTGATCCATCACGATGTAGATGGGGATTAGTCAGAGCTGAGGATGATGTGGACCTCTCTGCTACCTTCGCCGTTTGCATTCCTCATATATATATATATATGTTGAAGCAGATAACAATGACATGAAGTTAGTGATTATTCCACAGGTGCGGCCTCGTGTGGTCATTGTGGCAACCCTTATCCTCGTGGAAGACCTCAAAAGCCACATTTCTCTGGTGTTGTCTCCCATGTCAGTGTAACCCAGGAATGATTAGTTGAAGCATGTCCAGCGTTGTGATAAAGGATCAGTGATCTTGTGGGCAAAATGCTAGTGGGTTGATTGCTTTGAGATATGTAAGTCTATGTGTCATCCGATGAAGATGGTCATTTCATCCAGAGCGAACGACCCGCTCATATAAGATTTTCTGCTAGTATCATACACTAATATTATATGCATGCCTAGTATCATGATACTTCTCACTACGAGCAGCCTCATAGTGTAGTCTCATGCAGTCACATGTACTGCCAAATATAGGCATACTGACGACACAACATAACATAAATGAGTAAAGAGAAGGTGGTACTAGTATCATATGATGATACTGCATCATAATCAATGAGATGTTAGTATGACTCATACAAAGTAATAAATTTGGTCATTTAAAATACCAATCTAGTATGGTACTATGCACTATAAAGTTAATATCATATACTAGTTTCGTATGCAAGATACTAGATACTACCCACCATGAGAAAGTCTCAAGACGCACAAGCATGGAGACAAATGGCAGAATGTTTGGCCGCAACCGCATGAGAGGCGCAATTGGGTCGTCGAAGCTTACTAACCTTGTCAGCTGGGTGCCTCCGATTTTGCTAAGGGATAAGTGACCATAAAATCCACCCCTAGTAGCTTTGATACGGAGATCTGATGGCCAAAAACATGTAGAGCTAGCGCATGATCAAAAGGCCGACAAGGTTTAGGGCATCAGATGCCTCCTGGTGGCCACACCTTATGCAGTGATCTTTGTCCATCGCCCGTCTCATCTACCGACTGCAGCAAGCACAAAGTCGTCGGTAGCACCCTTGCCTTTGTATTAGTTTCTAAATTTGTTTTTATAATGACCAACATTTATTGTCATATTTTATTCATCATTTTCTATTATGTTTGGTGTGTTAACATATGAAAAAAGTTACACGCATACACATTTTTATTTAGTGACTTTTCTTTAGAAAATTACGCCATGTAAAAGTGGCGACTTCCCAGTTACACCCTTGATCTATGCAACTGATATTTGAAGCTCATTTCAGTCTGACTTATAAACCCAGATGAAGACTATATGCTACTGTTAAAAGAAAACTTCCTCCAGACCAACGAAGTCATTCAATTTAAGGCCACTCCAACCCTTAGCTATGTGTAACAAATAAAGTTGTATATTTTCAGACTTGCCTCCAGTCTTGTCTTTTTTTAACAGATCATAGATGCCATCTAAGCCACCGATCGTTCTGCGTATATTTGTTTGACTGGATCAAGTCCTTGTACGGCATTTTAATATTTCCTTGCTAGCAGTGGCAAGGCACCACCCAGGGCAGTCAGATGCAGATGAATGTGAATATGGTCCATCTTAGTTTCATAGGTGTTTCATTTGGGTGTACCCATTTCAAAAGAAGAACAAAATGAACGAAACAGGTGGCACAGAAATTAAATTTATTATTCAAAGAAAGATAACTGGTGATGACAAAGCTAGCACCTTCATGCGAACATAAATTGATCATTAATCACTGAAAACAGGCTGGAGACCCACTAACCATCTCAGTGGTATTTTTTTTGGGATCCGGCTTGCCTGCTCCCTCCCCGTGCTCCCATCCGTGCTCCCACTTCATCCTACGGTTGTCTTTTTTCTTTTTTTCCTTTCTAATCTAATCATCTCCCCCCTCCCTGATTTTAAGGGGGTGGGGCCGGGCCTTATTTTGTTCCAATCAAATCATGCCACGTATGCGGGAGCACGGATGGGCACACACGCGGGGAACAGGCAAGTCTCGTCCTTTTTCTTGAGGGAAGAACACGTACTGCATTTAAACCACATATATCTATATCTATATCTATATACCTACTAATAAGGAAATTAACATTCTTGGTCCGTCACGAGTTTTTGCAGAAAAATCCTTGATATTTTGAAAATTCAACTCGCAGTTATGTTTTTTTTCTATTGATCTTATCGTATCGGGTGGCTAACCGTCGCCCGCTTGGGCCTCAGCACATCCACCGTTTAATCCACCCACGTGGTAGCAGTCGGCCTGACTACAGTGGAGGCTCAGACCGCCATTCAGGAGAGGCGTTAAAACTCGCCGGCGTGAGGGATTAAACTTGCAACCGGCATGTCCAACGGAGGCGCTAGCGCAGGGGCGCCAGGACAGAAATCCTGGTCAATCGACAGTTGGGCTTTTAGTTCCTGGCGTGAATCAGGCGTCGATGCAAGAAGTAGAGGCGGGCGCCTGAGCCGCTTTTGCTCTAGGGGATAATAGCGCCGCTGCACCTGCCCACTTTATTAGCGCCTGAAAATTAGCACTCTGCGTTGTAGCACACCGACGCTTGGATAGTTTTTTTAATTTTATGATATATTTTAATTTCTTTAAGCGCCCGTATAAACGGCTTGCATTGAAGATGCCCTAAGATCAGTCAAGAAGGTTATGATCCAAACTTGGCCAGCACATGTTTGTGTGTAGAATTAATGATTGGCAGATGGTTCTAGTCTCACCTCACTGCCATGCACACTTCCGCACCAATTTATATACATCCACGACCTGAAATCACTAAGCCTCCTAAGGGCTTGTTCGGTTAATCCTCTCCTCAAGAGGATTGAAGGGGATTGGATTGGTTTGTATTTTGACTTACAAGAGATTTAAATCTCCCTCAAACCCCTTCAATCCACTCGGATTCGCACGCAACCGAACAAGGCCTAAAGATTTAATAATGAGAGGCTAAAGAGTGAGTTCCATTTGAGCACGAATAATGGGAGGCAAGAAATTAACTTTGTGGGACATAAGAGGAAAATGGAACTAGAAGTGCGTTCGCGTACACATATCAATCCAAAGACTCCTTGCTAAAGCATGAGGCCGAGGGGAACATGGGTATCGCGCATGGTGACACCGGCTGCATGCGGATCAATGGACGGTGTTGGCTCGTGAGATGTACTCCCAATTAAACATGATTGTGAGTGGGCTTGCCGGATATGTAGTGGCTGGGTAGTTTTTTTTTTCAAAAAGGAGGTTATACCCGGCCTATGCATCAGAACAATGCATGCGACCATCTTATTAATAAGCAAATAGTTCAACAAAGTCTGCAAGTCTCAAAAAGTAAAAAGCTCACGAAAAGCAAAAAAAAACATAAAACATGATAGCCACAACCGGTGGAATAAAGATATATAGGAAACTAAACACCTATCCTATTACATGACCGCCATCCAAACCGGTTGAAGATAGCCCGTGCTACTGTCTCCCACCGGATAGACCCAGTAACCATACGCTCCCTGGCATCCGTCGGAGTGAGTAGGGACCACATACAAATCAGTGTAGTGGCCCGAAAAATAACCTGCAAGAAATGAATATGTGTTGTTCCGTTAAAAACCAAATCGTTCATGCAGTTCCATATAACCCATAATAGAGCACATACTCGTACACGTACACGGATATGTTTTGTTGTTTCTGACTCCACTCCATCTAGCCACGTCCCAAATAACGTGTGAATGGTAGTCGGAGGAGAAATGTTAAACGCTATGTGAACACACCATCATAAATTTTTTGCCATTGGGCAATCAAGAAAGAGGTGTTTGATAGATTCATCATGATCACAGAAGCTACATCTTCGAAATCCTGTCCTGTTACGTTTTGCCAAATTGTCCTTAGTTAGAATGACTTATTTATGGATAAACCACATAAACAATTTAATTTTTAAGGGCACTTTGAGTTTTCAAATATGGAAAGATCGAGGTATAGAGCCAGAGTTGATAATATCCAAATACATGGATTTTAACGAAAACACTCCATTCTTGGTTAGTTTCCAGTGCAACTGGTCTGGCTGTTGAGAAATGTGAACATCCATCAATCTTCTCACAAGATGGAACCAAGCTTCCCAACGGTTTCCTGCTAAAGTCCTCCTGAATTGAATATTGAGGGTTGGACTATAATACTGTTGCAACATAAGAATCTCTACGCTGAACAATATTATATAGAGAAGGATATTGGATAGCTAGAGGCGTCTCCCCTAACCATGTATCCCCCCAGAATCTCGTGGAAGTACCATTTTCAATGATAAATTTTGTCCTTTAGAAGAAGACTGATTTCACTCTCATCAGTCCTTTCCAAAACGGTGAATCGGTCGGTCGGGCCATCACCTGGGATAAAGTTCTAGAATGTAGGTACTTATTACGCAGAATCTTGGTCCATGTGGCATCGGTCTCTACAGATAGCTTGTACAACCACTTGATGAGAAGACATATGTTCTTCACCTTTAAATTTTTAATGCCAAGACCACCTTGGTCTTTTTGGCCTACAGATAATATCCCATTTAGCAAGTCTGTATTTTCGTTTTAACTCATCATTTTGCCAGAAAAAGCGCGATCAATAGAATCCAGTCGTTTCCGAACCCCAACTAGTACCTCGAAAAAGAACAAGAGAAACATTGGCATACTCGTGAGCACGGAATTAATGAAAACTAATTGGCCTCCGTATGACATAAGCTTGCCCTTCCAACAGCTTAGTTTCTTTTTAAATTGATCCTCAATGCACTTCCATTCTTTGTTAGATAGCTTATGATGGTGAATTGGTATGCCCAAATATGTAAAAGGCAACGGACCTAATTCACATCCGAACAGTTGTTTGTAAGCTTCTTGTTTGTCTTTTGCTCTTCAAAAACAAAACAGTTCACTTTTACGGAAGTTAATCTTTAACCCCGACAAATGTTCGAATAAGCATAACACAAGCTTCATGTTTCTTGCTTTTGCCAAATCATGCTCCATGAAGGTGATGGTATCATCAGCGTACTACAGAATGGACACTCCTCCGTCCACTAAATGCGGGACGAGCCCGCCTACCTGGCCATTGTCTTTAGCTCTTCCTGTTAGAATTGTCAACATGTCCACTACTATGTTGAACAAGATAGGTGACATCGGGTCTCCCTGCCTCAGACCCTTGTGTGTCCGAAAATAATGACCTATGTCATCATTCACTTTGATTCTGACACTGCCTTTTTGCGTAAAAGAATCTACCTGCTTTCTCCAGGACTGGTCGAATCCTTTCATCCGCAAGGCCTGCTGTAGAAATGGCCATTTAACCTTATCGTACACTTTCTCAAAATTCACCTTAAAACATATTCCATCTAGTTTTTTTTCTTATGAATTTCATGGAGCGTTTCATGTAGGACCACAACCCCTTCTAGAATGTTTCTGGTCGGGTAGCTAGGGCAGTTACCATGGAAATGAGCAGCACGCGCATGCCTAATGTCATGTGGCACTGCGGGAGGTCACATGCGAGGCCGGGATTGCCGGCGTGTGATGGCTGTCACGTGCTTGAGCCACGGCAACACGTTCATGTATGAACCGGCACATGCTAAGCAGGCTAGCTGCTAAATCGATCCCCCAAAGGTACATGGCTCAATTGATTACTCGACAGATAGAACTCGCATATAGGTCAAGAAATTGGTTCACAAGTCCTAATTGGAATGAATCAAGTTATTTTGACAGTAACTAGACTTTATTTCTGATATAATGTTCACTAACGTTCACAAGGAAATGGGAAATAAAATCAGGGCTAACAGCATCCCAAGAACTAGGAGATCTAGTAGTAAAGCAGTGTCTTCCTAACTCTCCAGCCACCTGATTCACTTCTCTAAAACAATGTTTGAAGGATAACTTTGAGAAATTGAGAGATAGCAGCTTACATTCAGCAACAACGGCGACATCTGGTCCCAAATATTCATCCATCAAATTAACCGAATACACTGCAAAGGAGCTATCCGATTCCACCTCTGCAGAATTGCATCCCGTACTTGCCAGAAGGAACATACCTCTGATTTCTGCAACATCAACAACACGAACATGCGGGAAGAACCAGGATGCCACAACAATGAAATCACCACAGTCATCACGTAAAATTGGACCACTAGCTCCTGACAGCGTGTCCGCATGAAAAGATGCGTCGACGTTTACCTTCACCACACCATGAGGGTTTTTTTCCCACATTTGATTGCCACTCCTCGCTGGAAACTCGGATATAGTTTGTTGCAAGGACTTTAATTGGCATCACCATTTCATCTGGGCCTTGGTTGTCCACTCCTTGCACAAGCTGGCAACGCTGCCACCATAGAAACCACACTACAATTGTTGCCAGTTCTGCCACCGGGTGACCATCGACTGTCTCTATAAGTTTGAGCAGTATCTCCAATGTGATGGCGCCAAATCTATCTTATGTCGTTGCTTTCTTCATGGTGTCGAAGAGGCCTAAGCATTTCCAAACTTCCCTTTCCTTACGGCAGCCAAAGAGTGTGTGTTGCACATCTTCTGCATCAATTGAGCATTGAGGACACTGTGGCTATATGGGGATATGTCGGCCAGCAAGCGCCATAACATGGTACATAGAACTCCATGAAGCACCATGTGAAGTGTTTTACCCCCTGCCCCACGGTCTTTGGAAGAGCTGAGCGAGTGCGTCTGAAGGTGAAGTCGGCAGGATTATTGGTGAGCGCGTCGAAGCAATGATCAGTGAACTCATCGTTCAACCCATTGATAAAGGCGAGGAGCATCTCTTGGTTGCTGCAGCGTGTCGACGATGCAGTCAAGCTGGCTGGAATACCATGAGAGAGGCAGGGGCGGCGCTAGGGGTATTCCTTGGTATTGAGAATTTGAGATGAATACCAAAGATTTGCTGATGTGTATGTATACTGTAGCTATATTTTGTTGTATATTGCTGCAATTCATGACAAAAAGAATACAATGAGTATAAGGAGGTGATTCATGCTGCCACTACTGCAGGAGACCACCCTACTGAAGGTTATCGAATAAGGACTTTGCGAAGATTTGGCGCTGGAGACAGTTGTCAAGGAAGAGGTTGTTGATCGGCGTCCATGCTTATTGGGTGGAGTCTACGGATCCGTGGAGACTGATGGGTGGAGCTAGACATGATACTTAATCGATCTGCGTTCACTCAACGTCACCGAATATCATCTCGGCATCAACGAGGCCATTGATGTAATCTGTGAGGCCAAGCTTGCGGAAGGTGATGTTGAAGTGTATCTACTACTCCCTCCATCCCAAAATATAAGAACGTTTTTGACACTGACGGAGGGAGTAGATGAGAAAATTGGCTTTCTCGAAGCCAAGCACAATTGGAACGTGAGATCAGATAATTAGGGTTTGGAAGGTTATGTTTAGAGAAGCCAAGCACGCCCGCAGAGGGAGGTGCCGCTGGAGATCGACGTGGTGGGGAGGGAGGGAAGGAGCGGTGTAAGGTTGTTTAGGGTTATTGGATCGATCGAGTCAGAACTGATACTTTGGGAATTGCTCAGCGCATTATATATTGGCTCGCGCTAACTGCCACACGTGTGGTAGGAAGAGAGACGCATCACACGTCTCTAATGTAAACAGATTGCCGCGTCATCGCATGCATGCATGCAGGAATCTTTTTGGATTTTCAGTTTTTAAAATGTTTTATCTCTTAAACGAAAAATCCGATTGAAAATCCGTTTTCACCATTAAATCCCTCGCGATGAGATCTTCGAAACTAGATCCCATTTTGATATGTTTTGATGAAAAAAATTTGGATTAAAAGTTGTCATGTCTATTGCATATGAATTGCCATGACGTTTACACTGAAGTTGCCATGATATGTTTCAGCTAAAGTAAATTTTGACATTTGTAAAATGGAGAATTAAGAAACCAGACTTGCCATGAACCATAAACTAAAATTGCCATGATACATGCACGTAAAATTGCCATGGTTCATACAAAAAATAATTTTCATGGTCAAAGTACTGGAGTTGCCATCATCAAAATACTAAAATTGCCATGATCTACAAACTAAAATTGTCACATGGCAACTTTAGTTTAAGCCCTATGGCAACTGCAGTGTAAACATCGTGCAACTTTTGGCAAAAAAAAATCGTCGAAACATATCAACATGGGGTCTAGTTGTGAAGATCTTGTCGAGACGGATTTAATGGTAAAAACAAATTTTTAGTTGGCTTTTTTATTTAGGAGATACAACATTTTTAAGCCAAAAATCAAAAAAAATTCTGCTGATGTCATCTATTCATACGTGGCAAAATGAGTGGCGATGGAGGCGTGTGGGCGATGTGCAAACGCCCACACGTGTGGGCGTTAACATTTCCGTATATTATATATATATATATATATATATATATATATATATATATATATATA
>NC_057813.1:745404601-745609122 GCF_018294505.1 Triticum aestivum | reverse complement strand
GGGGGGGGCCTTTAGTCGCGCCCGGTCTGTCGCGGTTGCGCAACCGCGACTAATGGCAGTTGCGAACCGCGACCAAAGGCCCTTTTTCCACCAGTGATTCATGGTAGAAGTGCACAATTGCTTCTTGATGATACTTTTGTTACTGTTTAGTTGGAGCAACCAATTAAGTCCTGAATGCCAAATCCAGTGTCCGCCCTAATTGTTCTGCAGAATCATAGTAGTAAAGAACGTAAGGTCAGATAATCAACATGTAATACTGGCAAACAAAAAAGATAATCAACATGTAAATGATCAGACAAAACCACTTTTTAGATGATCCTGTATCTAACCATGAATGAAAAATATATAGTTATGCATTCACCTTCAGGTCTATATATCGATATAGTGTCTTCTTGGTTTTCAAAATTTAGCACGCAACTTTTGCTGCTAACAATCGAAACTGTACTACTCCTGCTCCATCTCAAATATTACCAGTGTGCTCTAGTACGAGGCAGAACAATAGGTACCACAACTGTGTAGGAAACGGAGATATATAAGGTCAGATAACTGCACGATGTATAGCTGATATGCACAACGGAATGAGTACAAGTTCAGGCTGGTTTGGACGCACTTTGCCAATTAACCAGCCGGAAAATAGATTTTGACTGACAGACAGACATGTGGAACTGTGACATGACATGCATAGATCCTGACCAGATGTTGATATATTGTCTTCTATCTCTGTAAGAGTAGGCCGAAAGGTTTGACGACTTATGTACACGATGCAGTTGAAACGAGCAGCTGTGCCGTCAATTAAGCCACCTGTCAGATTTAACAAGTTGTTAGTGTTTTTTACTGCAACAAGTTATTGTAGTTAGTAGTACAAAACAGTAGAGGATCGTGGGAGATATTTCCTTTCCTCATAAGAAAAAAAGGAAACATGCTAGATAGATAGGAGGAGGCATGTTGTTACCTTGTGTTACTCAAGAAGCATGAAATAGGAGAAAATTGTTCCCTCTAATTGCTCTTGTACCTCGGGCCTGCAACCACTTGCGTATGTCTTCAGTGAAGTGGGGAAGGGGTCCTTGGGCAGAGATCGGACTTGAGGACAATCACAGACACATAGTCGCAGAAGAGAAGGAAGGATGTATAACCCCTGAGGAAGGGACGGCAGATTCGGGCAATTCATAACAAAGATGGACTCAAGGGAGGTGAGGAGCTGAAGAGCTCTCTCTTCATCTCCCGTGAAGCTTTCTGCCCGCTGATCATGCCTGATTTTTAAAATCTGGAGGGTAGCAGCGAGGAGGGTGCAGATGGGAGCAACAAGCACCGATGAGATGCAATCCACTTCTAGCCATCTCAATCGGAAGGATCCCGCACGCAATGATAGGTTGGTCCTTGCTACCGCCAATTCCGAGAACAGATCCGCTGATATAGAGCGGCTAAGACACTTATCTGTGTTATAGACCTCCAACCTATCAAGGTTGACTCTGATGAGAGGATTAAACCCAACCACTGTTAAATTCTCACAGTCCACCAGTTTTAAATTGGTCACGCAAGTGAGGTTGGAGAGGAGAGCCATTGACTGCATGCCTGACTCTCCTTCGATCTCAAGTTCCTGGAGGGAAGCAGGGAAAGGCTTAATGGTGTGAGCTGCTTCGATGGGCCACCGAAAGAAGTTGGGACAAAACTTTACTCTAACTGATTGGAGGCACATGAGATCCTGCAGTCCATGGCACATGATATTGCATTTGTACAAATTCAGCATTGCTAGGGATTTATGTTTACTGAGCTCCGTGAATGAAAAGTGTGATACATTCCGGATATTCACTTCCTCTACATTACGCAGGTTATGCAAGGCCCACCCACCACTATACTCATCAATAAGCATCGCCCTTCTAGAATATTCAAGCATTGAAGGAGGAAGTGACACATGACAATATGTCAGCGTGGACGTGTGAGGCATGGGGGGCAGAGACAACTTTGGGCAATCATCAATGGAAAGATGCGAAAGACTGGTATAAGAGATAGAGCACTCAAGGAAGGGCACCACGCAAAGATTGGGACAATCTCTGCAACTGATGTATTCAAGCCTTGAAAAAGAATGGGAATTAGCTCCCCCAACCCAATCGATAAATTCAGGTAATCTATCAAGAATGATCCGCTTCAGATGCATAAAACTTTCATCTGTAACACCACCAAGGCCAGGTCTGATCTGACGAAGTATAGAAATCCTAATCAATGTGAGTGATGTGAGATGCAATAGCTGCCCAAAAGGTGGAAGGGTGCCCCAAGAGACACCCTCTAGGTGGAGAGACCCCAGCCTTTTGATGCTAATGTCACCACACAACCAACTAGGACCAGTCATACCACCATGATTTATAATGCTAAGTGCTCCAAGATTACGGTGTGGCTGAAGAGCATCAAGAACATCAGACTCTGTGCTATGTTTGTGATCTATACCCCAAACTAACCCCAACTTTGTCAAATCTCTTTTACACACAAGCTTAGCTTCCATAGCCTCTTTCTTGCTTACCACCTTCTCAAGATTATGTATTGTGAGTTCACTTTCAAGCTCTGTTAGTTCCCCCAACTCTGCCAGTTCAAACCCAACACTCTCTTTTTTAACATGGAAATCTTTTAGCTCCTGCAAGCATTTCATCTTTCCGACCCCAGGAACATTTGAATTGAGTTCATTATCAACATAGAAGCGGCATAAATTGACAAGGCGGTTAAGGTCTTTAGGTATTTTCTCCGTATCACTCAGGCCTCTGAGGTCTAAGAACTTCAAGTGATAAAATACTGACAGTGCGTTAGGCAAAATCACTGGCTTTCGTAAAAAGTATGGCCATGTCACAACATTGTTTAGGTTATGAGTAAGCCTTAGGTATCGAAGGTGGATAAGCTTTGAAAAGTTGAGTGGCAAAGATAGGACACGGAGACCCTCTATTTCCATGGAGTCCATTACTATCAACAGGACACGGAGACCCTCTATTTCCTTAAAAATATCTTTCAAAAATCCATCAATTGTTTCTTCATATTCCCTAAAAATCATCAAAGCTCGCAAATTGCGAATGTCTATCTTGCTCCTCAATTTAATCATTTCTTCCCTAACACCCCCTTCAAATCTATCTTCCATTGTGACAGATACGTGTCGAACAGTTTGTGGGATGTCATCAACTCTAAAATTTGAACTACATATGTTGAGGCACTCTTGTGATGAAACACTACGAGACAACTCGTGTAATAAATCATGCATTACATAGTATGGTTGCTCGGAATCATCAACTTCCTTCATGAGAAAACCGATCTCTACGAGTTCCTCTAGATAATTCTCATCTCTTTCTATGATTCCTAGTGCAATCCAAAAATACGTAATATCTAACTTCTTAAACTGAAAATCTTCAGGGAACAAGGAAAAATATGAAAAACATTTTTTTAGATGAAAAGGAAGGTAATCATAGCTAATCCTTAATGATGGCATAATGTCATCAACATTGTCCTCTTTTTGCCACTCATTGTTTTCAAGAACTCCAATCCAATGTTCCCGAGAAATGTCCTTCCTCAGTAAACGACCAACTGTTCTGGCTGCTAGAGGTGAACCCTTCAGTTTATGTGCAATATCACTTGCAAGATCATCTAATTCCTCTTGGCAATACTCATGTTTGTGTACCCCGAATATTAATGATTTAAAGAATGTGAAGAAGTCATCAGACTCTAGACCTTGGAGTGCTATTGGGTTGGTTGTTTTCACCATTTCAGCTTTAGTTGGAAACCTAGTTGTGACAAGAACCATGTTGCCCTTGGCTTCCCCCTTCATGAATGGAGCTAACAATCTTTTCCATCCCTCAGTATTGCATTCCCATATATCATCAAAGACAATTAAAAATCTTTTAGACTTGAGTTTCTTTGCTATGGATATTTGGAGCTGATCTAAGCTTGTTGTCTGATTTGGAGAGTTGCTTCCTTCTATGCTACTAAGGACCTGTTGGCTGAGTCTAAGCTCATCAAAATCAGTTGATACGCATACCCAAACCCTAACAGCAAAGTGCTCTTCTATCCTCCTATCATTATACAGGTGTTGGGTGAAAGTTGTCTTTCCAATACCCCCCGGACCAACTATAGGAAGAACAGAAAGGGGTTCACACTGCTCTGTGGCAGTAGTGAGGATATCATCTACAGTTTTCTCAAAAATAGCTCTCCTCCCATACAATGTATCTTGGACAATGGTTGACCCTGTGATACGGTGCCTTTGGGTGACTGTGGTGGTGGTGCTATGTGGTGGAATTAGCTGGAGCAACTTGGAGACACGGTCACACAGGGATTTTATTTCCTCTAACGCTGACTTGATTTTTTTGGACATGGCAACTCTGTCGAAAGACAACTTAACAACTGGACCATCATTACCATCACTGTCAGGGTTCAGTATTGCATTGGGTGAATTATCAGTAATGACAGGAGCAGCAACACCATCATCATGACCCTTCATGCCCGAACAAGAAAAGCATGCAAAGCAGTTACCGACGGTGTAGCGAAGGGCATGTCGACCGTGGCGAGCATGGCCACGGAGGTCATCACCCAGGTCCGGCACCGCATAGTGGGTGCCATCGAGCTGGTCCTGGATGATGAAGTAGTGGAGCTCATCCAGCGCGTCCTCAGCCTCATCGGCTTTGGCGCTGAGCTCCTTCAGCAGCTCCCGCAGACCGAGGTTGTCGCTCACATCCTTGCCCCTCGCCTGGGCCTCTTGCAGTAGCCCTTGCGTGAACAAGAGATCACGTTTCATCTCCGTGTAGTTGAGGCCGAGCTGGGAGCTGGCAACAAACGCCTCCACGAGCTCATTGGACAGCAGATTGAGCACGCTGCCGATGAGCCCGTTGGCCACGCCGATCGCCGCCTCCATCTCCTCCGGCGACCCAGCAGGCAAGTTTAAGTATGGTGGTTGGTGGTATGTATGAGAGGTGGTTGGTGGTATTGCTGTCCGGATGTGTGTCCCTGGTGGGTTGATGGATGGACCCTTTTATAGAACAGATCTGTAGTAAAGTTTTGTGCTGCTGTACTAAAGAGATCTAGATCTGAAATTGAAGCACGAGCCAAGCCAGCATAAGAAAATCAATCAGGAATCCGAGGCGGGCGACACTCCATGTGCTAAGCAACAAAGCACAGGACAAAAAGGTTCAGAATTTTTAAGGAGGAAGAGCAGAGTGACCTGCTGCATTGACTCGATGGAAATCGGCAAATCGCTGCGACCGACCGTTGCTATGGCGTTGTTTCATCTGCACGCGCGCGTGCATGTGCGGCGATCGATGATGAATGGGATGGGGAGGCACAGCTCGAGGTGCTTGCCGCACCGGCCATGGCATGCATGAGGAACGGGGCTATGCAATGGTTTTCAGTTGTACTTCTTGTTTAGTGTCTGGACAATCAGAGTTGGAGTTGGGATGGTGACATGCACACACACAGCATGAGTAGCAGTCTAGTTACAGATCCACGTTTAGTGCTCCTGCTCTTGTCATCCTCTTCAGTTAACTCATAATTACAGCAGTAGAGTTTGTACTAGTAGGAGTACTAAGCTAGCTAGATCTAAAAACTGAAGCACGAGCCAAGGCAGTGTACAAATGAATCAGGAACGCGAGGGGGACGACAGTCCATGTGAAACCAACTAAGCACGGGAGCAAAGGTGCAGCATTTTTAAGAAAAGATTAACAGAGTGACCCACCGTTGGTTGTCTCATCTGCACGCGAGCGCAACCGCAGATCGATGACGAACGGGAAGCGGACCTGCAGGTCGAGGTGCCGCACCGGCCATAGGCGTGAGGAACGGGGCTCTGATTTGTCATTCAATTGTGTACTCCTATAAATGATCTAGTGGAAAATAATTGTGTTTTTCATATGATATTTCTGTTTCTTGATGCAATGCTAGGAATCAATACAAAGCATTCATAGTAAAATAAAACTTTGTGAAATGATTTGAATACTTTCATGAAACTGATATTTGGATACTTTTACTAATATAAATAATGATTCAATTGCTTAAAACACATGAATAGAAAAGCCACCGGAATCAAAAGGTGAAACCCATGCCTCATAGATACTTATAAATCGATCGGGATAGAAGATGGTTGTCCCGTGATGAGAAATCGGTTGCCTATACACCACAAAATATGGGCAGTTTAAGAACTTGTGTCCATCAAACATTTTTAGGGTTCACAACTGGTATACAACTAATTGCCAAAATAGACAACACCAAATGATATTTCTTTGTTCCTCATGAAATATATAATTGTTGTTTTTATTGTTCGCGGCAGTCTCAACTAATTGCCAAGGACTATTACACCATCTACTACTCTCTCCGTTCCTAAATATTTGTCTTTCTAGAGATTTCAAATGGACTACCACATACAGATGTATATAGACATATTTTAGAGTATAGATACACTCATTTTGCTCCGTATGCAGTCACTTGTTGAAATCTATAGAAAGACAAATATTTAGGAACAGAGAAAGTACATCAATTGTCTCGACATGCAGACCGCGCTGGATACAGAGTTACCCGATGAGATCCAGAATCAGTGGGAGATGTGGAGTGTTGCGTCAGATGTGTTGGTGTTGACGCTGCTGGCCATTGGTGGGCTGGTGCATCCGGAGATGTAGTTGTGAGTACAGCAGCGACACTGATGACAGTGTGCCATAGATCTCAACTGTTAGGAGCCCTCTTTGCCTATATGGGCTTGCCCCATCCAGCTCATGGGCCTGGCCCGCTTGAGAACCCCCAGACTACAAATACGCAAGAGGAGGCGACGAAAGAGGCATCCAGTGGATCACCGAACGAACCGGCGGCGGCTACCTCCTTCCTTTTCCTCTGTTCTTCGCATACCTTGTTTCCCTCTGTTCCTGTAATCAAATTCATATGTGATCGAAGCTTGTCTCAAACCAATGAAAGATTTTCGTAGATCGAGTGATCCCCAACCTATCCTTTACATCAACTTAGCTCGCAATGTGGGAGCTCGGTCTTGTGAGAGAGTGGAGGGGACGATTCACTTGTGATCGGTGGGCGAATAGACCCTGGCCTATGGTAGCAGGCTAGGTTAATATAATAGCCAAATACAATATATTATGTATTTTAATATATAGTAGCACTGCAAGAGAGGTACCAACATGACACACATCTCCTGCAGCCCCCGAGTTGTCCCCGCTAGGGCGACTCGTGCGGCTCCCAAAACCTAGCCGTGGGGGGCGCGCACTCCCTCCTCCCCTCCCTCCGCCGCTGTCGGGGGACGCTGCTGGGCTAAGCCTGGGGGCCGACGGCGGTGGCGGAGGATTCCTCTCTCCCACGTCTCAGGTGTGGTGTAGGGCCTCTAGGCGTGTGGTAGCGCGGCTGATCTGGTTATTGTGGCGCGACGCAGATGGTTGTGGCAGGCGGCGACGTGGTGGCCGGCCCGCCTCAGAGAGAGGAGGGCGGCTTGATTATGTACGGCGGTGTGGGATGCAGGCGCAGCGGCCGACCATGTTCGGGTGACGGCGGTGGCTGCGGTCGGCGGCGGGCTATGTTGTGGTGGCGCGCCATCTGCGTTCGGATTGGCGGAGGCGGCGTGGAGGGCTTGGTGGTCTCGTCGGCGGCACCTCCAATCAGATCTCTTCTGGCCAGTGCAACTGGCGGTTGTGGTCATCACTTCCATCGGAGGTGGTCATCCTAAGGGTGGTTGGTCAGATCTCGGGACCCGTCATCTAGTCCCAGCTGCGAGTCGGTGTGGCATAGTTGCCGGTGAAAACCGAGCCGACGGCGGGCAATGGCGGCGCTCTGCGTCGTTACTTTGATGAAGTCATTATCGTGTAACTACTGTCGACCCACGGCTGCTACTCTGGTGGAAACCCTAGGATCTGGTCTTCCAGATCGGACGATGGCGGCACAGGGAGGTGTCGTAGTCGGGCGCTGTGGTGGCGTCGACAAATGGTAGGACTGACAAAGATGATGCAGACCTCTTTCTTGAAGATGGGGTTGCTGGATGATGATGATAACGGCTTCTAAAACGTTTGCATGTGGTGGACTGTTTAGATTTGCTGCATCAGATGTAGGTTCCGATACGTTATGTGGATGGATCAGCGACGACACCGGTTTTAGATATGCGGAATTAGAGCACTCCATATTATCGTGTTTATAGGTGTGATTGGCGGCTTGGGGTGGCTTGATGTAAGTTCTTATCAGATATTGATTGAATAATTGATAAAGAGGACTGCATGCATTGATTTATGCAGAGGCCAGGGGTTTTAACCTCCTTTTCTAAAAGAAAATCGTCAAAAAATATTGCGGTCAATTTCCGCAGCAACGCACGGTGGTATCATCTAGTTACTTGAAAGGCCATGTCATTGCCGTAAACTATTTCGATTGTGAACCTGTCATGTTAGAAAGTCCTTTGTGCCATTTGAGAAGGCATCCCATGCATGAGCTTAAAGAGATGAGATGTACCGTCTACGATGCATGCCTATGCTGGAAAAAGATGCTCCCTCGGTGAGACATTAGCATGAAAGTACGAGGTAGCAAAAATAAAATATGGTGCTCGCATGCGTTGGATTGGATCATGGTGGCATAGCATCGATACATGCGATGGACGGTGAGGGTGGTGGGGTGACGTTCCTGACAAGAAGACAAGATCTATCCTATCTTGCCGTTGCTTTGCACTGGCCAATAGGAAGCTGCGTTGCCAAGGCCGCTCGATACGTCCTCGTTAACGATGGCGCAACAGTAGTTCACAAGCAGGCAAGCTACTAGCCAGCCAGAGGTAATTAAGGAAGAAGCATCAATCAAGTAGGTTAATTAATCTAGGTCCTCATGCATACTACTTTTTCTTTAGAGTGAAGTGCACCTAGGTCCTCGAACTATTTTAAAGGTGTCACATAGGTCCTCGAACTATGAAAAGTGTCATTCAGATCCTCAAAAATCCTTGAAGTGCAATAAGTGTGTACGTATGTGACACATTTGAAATAGTTTAAGGACCTACATGACACCTCTATAATAGTTCGAGGACTTGGATGACACGCATATTGCACTGTGAGGACCTGAATGACCCTTTTCATAGTTCGAGGACCTACATAACACCTTTTAAATAGTTTGAGGACCTTTGATGCACTTCACTCTTTTCTTTACTTTGTTCATTGTGCATCCTCCCTCGGTCACTTTCAACTTGAGTCAAACTATCTCAAAGTTTGACCGAATTTGCACAGAAATATATTCATGTTTGTGAAACCAAATAGATATATGATGAAAATATATTCTATCATTAATCTAATGCTACTAATTTGATGACATAAATGTTGATGTATTATTATATAAATACGGTCAAACATAAAGAAGTTTGACTTTCCAACAAAATTTGAAGTACACTCTTTTAAGAACAGAGGGAGTACTGGCCTGCTACTGCTTCGAAACTTTATTGGGATGCCTGCACCGAGGCACAACTTGCCCTTGTCCACTTCCATTTTAACTAGTAAACAATTTGCCAATTACATAAGGTTCGTGTTCAGTCGAGTCTCAAAATGAGATGGTGACGTTTTCTACTCCCAACGTCTTATATTTGTTTACAAAGGTAGCAATATTTTACTAAACAAATCTGGATATGCAGCTGAACTACGAGCCGAGAGCCAGTGTAGAAAGAGTGATGCTACACGGACGACAGAAAACGCATAATCCTTGAACGACGTTTCACATGAGCTGTTGATTTCCTTCTTGTTTTTAATCTGTACGGTCCATGTTAGTGTTGTGCAAGGATCGTGCAGGTAAGTATCGTCTGCACATCACTTCCGGTGTAGAAAACCGCACTCGAGGTCGAGGAGTGTGGGCGAGAGTCAATGTGAACACTGATGGATGGAGCTTGCTACAAATAAAAATACGGTTATTAACTTTTGAAGGAAGAAAACCAGAGTGAGTGATGCATTGACTCGACGAAAATTGTAGTAGTAACTATTTCCTGTCCTAATTCATTTCCTTTCTAGCACAGATGAGCATATGCAAATTTTGGCGCTTCGATCAACTTCTAACAACAATGTGAGTACAAATTTGCGGATCCGTTGCATAGTAAATCTTCACACATAGTATTTCCGATCTGGTCTTTTCCTAAGCATATGAAATATTACGAGTAGGTACTAGTGGCATGGAACAACAACTAGAGATGATCGTCTAGGAGTTGCTTAGGGCATCTCTAATGGTTGAGTGTCACATATTCTTCTCTATGTCCGTGGACATGTCCGCAGACAAACCCTATTTTTTCTAGAAAAAACAGTCATCCAATGGTGGCCCCCATTTCTCCACTCCCAACATGCCCGATACCGGGAGGGGGGGGGGGTATTTTGCAATATTTTCATCATTTTCCACACATTCAACAATAAATATTGAGCACAAATAATTCAACAATCAACATGTCAGAACATTTTCTTTTGATGACTAACCACCTAAGATCAAGTCTTCACATACCTGAACTTGGATTCTTATTATTTCGAAAAGGAAAAAAAATGGTGTATAGCCCTTTCCTACAACTTTCCTTCCATAATGATAATAATGATAAATTATCAAAACACAAAAATCAATTCGATATTACTAGATTCTTCATGAAATATTTTATAATATATAGTCATTTTACATGGAATGACATTATGTTTGAATATCTCAAGGTATAACTTTAAAGACCATGCAAACGTCATAAACTATTTAAGTTGAGAATATATCATAATACAGCAAAAGAACAAGTTGCTTGGCCTCTGTGTCATCTGAGAAGGGAACGTATGCATGAAGGTGAGATCCGATGCATGCTGGAAAAGGTTGTTCTCTCAGTTGGATTTAAACATCAATATATTCCATAGAAGTTTATAAGCATGAAATACGAGGTAGAAAAACACATTGCAAGGTCACAAGGTGCATGTGTTGGACTGTTCCATAGTGGTGGTGAGATTCGTAAGACAAGAGTTTGATCCCATTCTACCGTTGCTTTGCACTAGGCATATTTAATGATGAGGTACATGCTAATTAGTAATAGGACATTTTATCAAATGGACATAGTAAAAATGGGTCATATTAGATATGTCAATGTAAATAAGTAAAGTAAAACATGAATTTTATGAAGTAACCCTAGAAGGCATGCGTTTTTTCTGGGAAAGGGTCCTATTCTCTTGAAAGGAGCATCTCACTCCTTCAAGCTGTCCAAAAAAGAAACATCTCACCCCTTCGTCGCTACACCTCCGACTATCGGCATTAACTTCTTTTCCATGTTGAAATTAGTCTAGTAAATCCTCACCCATAGTTACAACGTCTTTCTCTTAATAAACATGTTTATTTCCGTGAAGGAGTGACACATGCTGGTGACATGTAGATGAAGCACCGTTTTTGCGACGGATTCTTTGTTGATTCCTTATTTCCCTGCACATCTCACTGGACGAGAAAAAAATATGCATCTTGTGTGTGTCATCACGCCGCCAAGTCTAGAGGCAAGGAAGTAATGGAAACCCTGTCCCTGGCCTTCGAAGCCTACCAAATTAAGGAAAAACATGGATAAAGATAATGGGTCATCCATGCAGTAAGCTTAGTTCTAAGCCAAGAAAACAGATAATACTTGGTGGTCTTACTTCTCTGTCCCAGTTAGTGCGAAGAGTAATGGACATGAACAACACCGTCTGCACGACAAGTGCGCAGGTTATTCCCATCCATAGCCCCTGACATATTTTAGATCGAGGTTTCATCATGTCCAATAAGAAATACTACAAGTGAAACTATAAACTTTTTAAGTACTCCCTCCGTTCGGAATTACTCGTCCAAGAAATAAATGTATCTAGATGTATTTTAGTTGTAGATACATCCATTTTTGTGACAAGTAATTCCGAAGGGAGGGAGTAGAACGGATGGAGTAATAAAATAGAACTAGTGATTACTTACCACTCCACCAAGATGGTAGATAAAGGCAAAACATAGAGCCGCTGGGATGCCCACAAGGTAATACGCACTGAGATTGACATAGGAACCAATACTTTGAAGGCCACAGCCCCTAACAACGCCTGTAAAAATATGCCAATTTATAACCATATATTTTCAGCACGTACCAAAACGAAAACTACAGGCTCCTCCATATAATTTGGTTTCAGTGAATTTGCAGCATCTCATTTGTATTTACCTACCTGAAAGAACACACTGCATGTCATCAAACAAGAATGCCACGGCAATAATCGGCATAATTCTAGAGATATACTCCACCACTTCCTTGTCGTTGCTGTATGCATACCCCCATAGATTGCGCACCAAAACAATTGCAAGAGCAACCGATACGCTTGACGCAATTCCTAGGACCATGATCACCTGGGTCGCCGAACGGGCAGCATCCGGTCGTCCAGCACCTAATTCATTCGATACACGGGTGCTACATACACACGTAATTCAAGGATACATATCAGTTTCCAGCTTTGTACGTAGTTGCCACAAGTATCTATATATCAATAGCATCGGCAAGGTACGAGTTCATTCTGACCTTATAGCTGCACTAAGCCCATACGGGACCCTGAATACCAGTGAGATAGTATTTACACTGCAGGAAATTCAACCGCATGTTACTATAAAAAAAATAAAAAATATATCCAAACCAAGTACAGATTTTGAAAGGAAAGGAAATTCACCTAATTGATAGTACCGATGCCTCGAGCTTAGGATTTGGCAGAAATCCGGAAGCAAGTATTAGGAGCTCAAACGACCACCACTCCCAGCTGTTTGTGTAAATATGCATGTTTATGTTGGATGAAATTAATTAAACCGGTCAACTAGAGATGGAAAATCTGCACATGAACTGCATCATATGGAACTCAAACTCACCAAACCATAAGGGCTGATGGGATGGCAAGCCTCAAGAAACTGAGGATGTCGCGGAATGCCTCCGTTGACAGCCCCGTCCAAGTGCTCCTACAAGATGGGGAGAGCCTGATGTAAAGAGCCAAAATGGACACATTGGTGAGGTAGGAGATTGTATTGGCCAAGGCAGCACCCTTGTTGCCCAGGCCAAGCTTGTAGACCAGCAGCCAGCACACCAAGATATGGTTGAGCGCCGTGACGCCCGAGCTCAGCATCACCGGGAGGACCATGTTCTGTGTCTGTAGGAACCGGACATGGCACTGCAGCAGACCATAGATAAACAGCGACGGAATCATCCACCGGATGTAGCTCCCTGCTTCCATGGCAATCTCAGGGTCCTGTCCAAACAACAGAAGAATCTGGCCAGTGTATCCCCAGATTACGGCAACCACGGCGCTCACCGGAGTGAGCACAAGGATTGCCCTCTGCTTGTAGATGCCAAGAAGATGGTGTTGCTTTGCCCCAAAGGCTTGCCCACACAGCGTGTCCAAGCTGCTCGACATGCCGGACTGAAACTCAATGCAAGCATTCAAGTTGATTATGATGCCCAGGAGGTCCAACTAAATAGGCGCATCGATCAATGGAGAAGGGGGGAAATTGTCATACCAACAAGCTGAATCCAGTTACACCGGCGAAGGAGGTTGCGATGGAGGCACTCGAGAGAGCAAGTTCGCCGAGATGACCCACAAACATGACCGATATCATTTGGACCACATCCTGTAGGAGGCTTCCGACGATGAGAGGCCCGGCAAGGTACAACTGCTTCTTCACCTCAATCACTACCAGGCTCTCCTCTCCTGTCTTGTCAACAAGGGGCTCCTCCATGCTTGAAAGTTGAAACTAGTGAAATGAAGGGATATTTAACATGTACTATGTTTGAGCATGAATGGAACCTTTTCAGAGAACATCAGTCAAGTGGGCTAAAAGAATCTCTATTTGAGACAAAATGAGGCAGCCAAGTAAGTGGACTAAAAGAATCTCTATGAGAGACAAAGGAGGCAGCCAAGTTGAAACGACTGATGGAATAACTTTACTATCCGACAAACTATAGTGAGGTGGACAATTAACAATACATGCTTGAACAGAACAAGATTACCATTTAACAATAGATTCTCTTCTTGCTAAATTTAAGGGCACGTAGATGTGCAATACTAATCAGCATGATGAAAGTTAGAAGCACATTTGCCAAGTTAATGAAACCTTTTTGCCCACTTGCCGTCACTGACATACCTTTTGAACACATCAATAATGATACCTATCTACAAAATTCGTTCTATTTTTATTTTGGCGTGTCTGACCAACTCACGTGCTCTGAGAAGGGCATTTTCAAAGATCCAAGGCCATTAGCGAATCAATTGATTAGTACCCGCAAAATTAAAAACTCATAGTGGCATCTTGATTCCATTGGAGTTAGGTGGATCTTCAAAACCAGACACCGCTGAGTGTCAAAGAAAAAACATGCAACTCTTTTCTTATAGAGAGAAGTGCACATTTCAATCCTCAACTTATACCCTAGTTTAATTTATAGCCCTCAGTTTAAAACGGGCTAGGACGCACACCCCAACTACTGATACTGCTAAAATTACCCTCCCGAGACAATGAGAAGGTGCCTAAAAGTAAAACAAGTCAAATGCCTGAATCATCCTGCCACTGTGAATCAAGACTGAACATCCATATACAGTAACAATCACTCTTATCATCTATAATTAATTAACATGCACCAGCATTTGTTCTTTATGCCACAAGAACTGGTTACATTGATCAAGGCATAATCTACACTACTATACAGGCTCTGATGCAGTGTCCAAATTCAAGCTCATATTTTTCGTTTTTAAACAATCATCTTAAGGATATAATGTCTTCAATAATATTAGCAAGCATAGCATCCAAACTGCCTCCCCGTGTTACAATTATGTACTTCATGCCTAACAGGTAACATCATTCGACAACACAATTGATACATGCTGACCATCTGAGTATACCCATTTCATTTATGTTTTGCTACATTGTAAAGCCCTTGAAGAGAAGCAACAAGACAGCTATCATTCACCAGAATCAACAAGACAGCTTCATCGTGCAATTCTTTTGGAAAAAGAGAAGAAAATAACGACTGTTAGCATTCACCTGCGTGTTGTAAGCTGTGTAAACCTGTTGTAATATGATCTTGCTAAAACCTGGAAGGTGCCCATGTGTTGGTGCACCGTGGGTGAATGAGGTGATGGTTAACTGAATCTGTTGCTGCCATCAATTCACGTAGTGAGTGTACTGACTGTGTACCCAAGTACTGTAGTAGAGTGTGGGCTGTACGCATACATTGGTATGGCCACAGTGGTGTCGGTTTCTGTAAGTGGACATCAAAAGAGCAGAGCCGGCGTGTTCGCTGGTTCAGTGAGAAAAATGAAAGGCATTCGTTGCCTGGTAAACTAACCTGTGTGTGCTGCTCTGCTCCTCCTCTGTTTTTCGCTTGTATCCATTTGCTTGAACAACTTGCGTCGTTCACTGGGAACAAGGTGAGAGAGAGAGAGAGGCCTTTGCCAACAAAGCTCTAAGAATGTATTTCTCAGGCCTGCAGGTCCACCGAAAATTCTACATACAGAAGCAAAAAGACAGCATATTTGGTATTCAGTTTTTTTACATGAAGAGGAAAAAAAGTGAGCCCTTGAAGGCATAAAGTCTTTTTTTAAAAGCCTTTTGCTTAAAGTGTTGTAAGCTTTGATTTCTGCTCGGAAATTTGGGTATATCCTTGTTTAATCAAGCTCTGTTAACTTCCCCAACTCACTAATTTCAAATCCTACACTCTTTTTCTTCACACAGAACCTTTTCAGCACTTGTAAACACATCGTCTTCCCAACCTCCGGAACACTAGAGTGGACATCATTTTCAACACAAAGTGGTGTAAATTGACAAGATGACAAATGTCTCTAGGGAAATTATAATTACCAGGCCAACCTTGTAGGGTCAATAGTTTCTAAGTGATAAAATCGATATAGTGTGTTCGGCATAGTTACGATTTCTTGTCTAGAATAGGGCGACACTACTAGGGAAAACCTTATACACAGAATCTTACCAGTAGCGCTTGTTAAAATGAGGCGCTACTGCTACTTATCAGTAGCGCGTCGGCTAAAACCGTGCTACTGTTACCCCCTTAGCAGTAGCGCGGCAGGAATAAAACGCGCTACTACTATAATTGCCACACCGTTCTCGACATGCTAGGTATAGTAGTAGCGCCCTTCTAGAAACGGTGCTACTACTACGGATTTTAGCAGCAACGCGTTTTTCCTCCCCCACGCTACTGTTAAAGCTATTTTCACCTAACCCCCGCGCGGCCTGATTCCCTCTCCTCTGTTTCCTCCCCCAATTCCCCACTCTCTCTTCTCCCCCTCGTCGCCTCCGCCTCGCCGCCGTCTCCCCCGACCCCGCCTCGCCGCCGTCTCCCCCGACCCCGCCTCGTCGCCGTCTCCCCCGACCCCGCCTCGCCGCGCCTCGGTGCCGCCGTCTCCCTCGACCCCATCTCTCTCCCCGCCCTCTGTAAGCACTCTCCCCTTCCGATCCCTCTTGTTTGCTTAGTATGAACCCTAGCTATTTAGTGCTAGTTAGTATGAACCCTAGGCTATTTTTAGTGCTAGTTAGTTAATTAAAATTAGTATTAACCCTTATTTAATTAGGTAGTACGAACCCTAGTTAAAAATGGATACTTATATGGTAATTAGGGCAGTAGTTCCTAGGTACTAATTAGTTAGTAAGAATTAGGTACTAATTAGCTAGGTCCTAGTTTATTTTTATTTATAGTAAGTTTATTTTTAATAAGAACTAATTAAATTAATAGAACTAGTTAGTAAGAACTTGTTGCTATTTTTTTAGTTAAAGCAATTTTTCCCGCATCGACATGGACGATGCCTATCCCGCATCCTCGTCGTCGAGTCGGCGCTACCTACCGGGGGGCGCAGGTTGGTGAGGAGCCAGCCTGTCGTTGACCCGAACCTTCTTTGGTGGCGGTCGCGTGGGCCAGTGACGGTCCAGAGGCTCGAGGACCCCACGGAGGTGGTGCGTCACCGTGTCAGTGAGGAGGACGCGCACGTCCGTTGCTACTTGTTTGCGTTGGAGCACATGTTCTCTAATACCTGACAGGTTCTCCAGGGATCTCATTGGAGCTATGATCCCGTGATGGTTCCTTCTCTGTGGGTGTTCACCGCCCGCGCCGATACCCGTCGTGTGCTAGGGTTTTAGTTGTATTAGTGATGTTATATGTATGACACTATTCGGGATGTATTAGTGATAATATTCGACGATGTACGGACGCATGAGATGATTTACTTTTGCTTATTGAATGCATGCTAATTTGAGTCATATAAGATATTTTGAAACGTATATCTTGTGTTGCTCAAATAGGATATGTGCTTGCCCAAGTGGCCGGTCATGTTTGCAGGTTACACCTCCGAGTGGCCTATGTTTTGCCGGAGTGTTGATTCATTTCCGTTCCGGCAAATTTCAGGCGCTCGATATGTCCTATTTTAGCAAAGGTCATGCCGGATTTTTCCATAAATTTTGGCATGACTTGTGCCAGAATATGTAGGAAATATCAAGTGCCCCGGATTTATGTGTTGAGTATCCTGGTAGTTGTCTTCGATCGATTTTCAATTAATGTTTCAACTATGAACATAAGAAATGTCTGACGACGAAAAGGATTTCGGTATTTGCAAATACTGCGAAGACGAGCGCGGCCTGTGCGATGAAATCTTCTTAGATGATGATAGGCGCTTCAGCATCAAGTTGGACGAGAACTTCGAAGTGGATACAGTAAGTCACAACGATAAGTCTTTTTTCATAATTAAGCATGACATCTGCTTCATTTGCTTCAACTTATATTTTTTTTTACTATTCTACTAGCGTATCCCCTGCCATGCAAGAGTTTTTGTATTGGATAAGATAGGTTGCAGTCGTACTATGGAGGTAAACAAAGTTTACTTGAAGACCGAGCATGGTTATATTTTCCACGCAAAATTATACAATTCAGACGACTACACCTATTTTGGATGCAAAACATGGCGAGCAATATGCAAGACTTATGCATTTGAGCCTGATATGGTTATCACCTTTGATATTCGTCCGGAAAATGATATTAAAGGTAATACCGACATCTGGGTTGATGTGCAGACGCCTCCAGTTATACCATTATGTAAGTTTCTCAACCATATTTATGTCTTTGATATTGTTTATTCAAAAATAGTTGACAACTAATTTGTATTGTCAGCTTATTTCGGTGCAAGAAAACATGTCCAGCGCTTGGTAGACAAGACCGTATACTGTGCCAGGCTGAACTCAACTGCGAGGAGCTCAGTCATTATGTTTCATGGCTTGCGGATCTTGATACTGTCAAGACACATTTTCTTCCTGCATTTAGAAATGTTAGTACTGAAAACATGCAACCAATAGTGTTCGTAATGAACTACGGTCACATGTATTTAGGAAGGATGGTAAGATTTTTACTATTTGTCCTCAGTGCATCTTTTCCATACATTATTTTTGAAGCTAAACTTCATTGCTAAGTATGTTACCATACGATGTTCTTCAACAGGGACTCCCGATGAATGTTGTGCCTTATGGGATCAAGACTAAAGGTACCATGAGTATTATTAGCTTACGTCCAAGATATCCTATAGATTACTTTAGTGCATTCAAGATTAGTGGCGGATGCTTAATAGTGCAAGACTGGACCAAATATGTGATGGAGGAGCGCAGAGAAGTACTAGGGGGCAGCAAACAGATGCACTACCCACGATTAGGAGACAGGTTCATCTGCATGCTCCAACTTGATCAAGGAGGAGAGCTATACATGTTTTATGTTATTTTACCTAAGAGAGAGCAGCAGGAGTGGTTAGCTAGCTAGAAATGAGTTTGAAGATGATGATGTGCTACACTATTACTATGATGATAAAATAGCTAGTGTTGGTGGTAATGACTATGCTGATTATTGTTAGCTAGTGTTAGTGGTGATTAAATAAATACTGTTGGTGATAATGACTATGATGATGATTAAATAGCTTGTGCTGGCGGATTATATTCAAGTGGTGGCAACATGTGGTGCACATGGAAAGTACTACTAGTCCAAACTAGATCAAGTTTGGATTAGTAGTATACTTTTGACATGCACCACATATTGCCTCCACTTTAACAGAATCCACGTTCATTTGACACACTGTTATGGAAATAATGATGTAAACCTCATAACTGGTATTATACCAATATTTGTACAATGGAGAGAAAACCGCATAAATACACTAAAAATAAAAGAAATACAAAATGAATACTAGTAGCGATGAAGAGAAAACGCGCTGCCACTAGTTACATTAGCAGTAGCGTGGGTGTGAACAAATGCTGCAGCTATTTGTCCTAGCAGTAGCGCGTGCTGGCACGTGTTACTGCTAAGCAATAGCTGTAGCGCCTTATTAGTAGCGCGCCTACCCGCGCTACTAGTGAGCACAAACCCGCGCTACTGCTAGGGTTTTCCCTAGTAGTGCGATTTGGTTTTTAGGTAGCGGAGGTGGATCAATCTTGAGAAGTTTTGTACAAAGATGTTGGCGAATTCATCGATTTAATAAATAATACACTGAACACCTCCCGCCGCCTCATCAATTAAGGCAGTTGTTATCGTCTAGCCGTTGTCCGTGGGATTATCTCGTTACTTTGCTTCTACATTAAGACTAACTACAATGGTGAGTAATATACACTAGTAACATACACATATCCCTAAACTATGTTACTACCTTCATAGTGGGTAGTAACATAAGTGTGGTAACATGCAAGGCTTCATTTATTAGATTATAGACTCATATTACATTGGGACATGTGATATTACAGTAACTAGCTAAGTTACTGTAATTACCTCTGTCCTCATTAACTCATTGCCACATAAGCAAATTTGCTAAGTTGAACTCGATGTTACTGCTGAAGTTACTCCCATTGTGACTAAACAGGGAGAAAAACACTTCTTCCAAGAAACCTGGAAACAAGGGGACGACATTGGAGGAGACTGGCCCTGCTATAGAGCAATGAAACTGACTGGGCCGGGGGACGAAGCTGCAGGCCCGTTATTGCGTGTGGTTACACATGACGTGCCCATAGAGATAGACTGGCCGGCATTGCTCATCTCTCGCCTAGCTCCGTTGCCATGACGTGCCCATAGAGATAGACGAAGCGGAGGTGCTTCGAGCACCTTTCAACATTTTTTCCTCTGAGTCCTTTCTCTGCAAAATAGACCATTCAGCGATCCAGTTACATATTCTTTTAATGAGCCCAATTGGATCATTTAGGTTTTTCCTGCCAAAGATAACGCTGAAGCTAAGCCTGCACTAATGACCTGCGTTTTCCTTCTCCTAATCCCAGGCTGCATGCCTTGTTTCCCGTGCGTACTGATGTGGTTTGCATGCAAGGCAGTGCATGCACGTCGTTGCCTGCAACGGGCTGCGCATGTTGTGCCTCGTTTCTTGGGCGTGTAGTTAATCTTTGGACGTTGGGGAGCTAAAATCTCATTATTTTTTGTTTACCCTGAGCTGGGCTGAAGCCATCTGATTGGCTAGTTTGAGCTCTAATTTTCACACACATCTTTTTGGCAGTGCCTTGGTCCTACCAAAGTGGTCTTTGGGTCTAATAAATCCGGATGGAGGTAATAATTCTTTGCATAAGTATTTTTTTATTTATTCTAGAAAATGTCTTCATAAAACTTCATCTAATTTTGAAAAAATTCATTTATGCATAAAAAACCATAGTAAGGTACTTCTGCTAAAAACAACGTCAGTCCGAGTTAGTTTCATTCAAATCATATAAAATAAATCTACGACGAGCCGACAAGTTAGGCAGCCATGGCCGCATGACCACGACGAAAACGAACTTGGTTGCAGAGCAGCGGGCGCTATCAAGGCCACGCGCACTCAAGGTGTCGCTCGCAACGCAGATCCAGTGCAGCCGGACGTGGACGCGGCCGTACAGACGGCTCGCGGTGCAGGGGGTCCAGGACTCCAAAGCCACCAGTTGTGTGTCCTACGGGCCACCCTCCAACTTTTGGGGGCGCACGTGGCAGGTGGACAGTGAAGGACCACCACGTCCATGATCGACCTCATGTCCACTGACGCTGGCGATGGACAGGTCATGGACTGCTCCGAGGATGAGTAGGGCATTGTGTACCGAGTGGGCCGGTTCGTCTCACATGTTCTACTCTTCCTCACTGAAGACTGCATCTCCACTTCACGGGTCTTGAAACCTGCCTCGGTTCATGTTGACGACAAATGGAGGACGTGATGGCCGATGCAGAGTACAAAGGAAGTGGACAACTACCGTCGTCGTAGGATAGGCTTATGGCCAGGCTACAATTTTTGTCCTAAATGTTCGAAACGTAATGAAAACTGTCCGAATTGTAATGAATGTGCTATAGTTTATATTAAAAATCCGTCGTGTTTGCATGAGCTTTATCCGGTTGTTTGAAACCCGACTCCCACATGCGTGCCCGCCGATTGGTCCCCTGTTTGGGAAAAATGTATTATGGGCCAGTGGAGATGCCCTTAGGTTATACTAGGATCGAGTCAAAACTGATCTACACAAATTAGCGCATTGTATTCAATTGCATGCACGGTATATATATTCAAGTAACTCTGCAATTTAATATAGGACGCGGCTAGCTAGCGCCACTGCGCTCGTTTGTTGTTCCGAGCGCACACTTCATCCCATGCACACACGGAACGAAGCAGCTCCAACATTGATCCACACCCTCACACTACATCATCTTAAGAGATTCACTAGTAGAAAAGGGGGCTTTCATCCAGGCCAGTTTAGCCCATTAGTCCCGGTTCAATCCAGAACCGGGACCAATGGAGCTATTTGCCCCGGTTCGTGAGCCCAGGGGGCCAGCCGGGCCACGTGGGCCATTGGTCCCGGTTCGTCCGGACCTTTTGGTCCCGGTTGGTGGGACAAACCGGGACCAATGGCCCTAGCTCCTGGCCCACCACTATTGGTCCCGGTTGGTGGCATGAACCGGGACCAAAGGCTTCCCTTTAGTCCCGGTTCATGCCACCAACCGGGTCTAATGGTGCTGCCTATATATAGCCCCTCGCGCAAGAGCAGAGCACACTGCTCTGTTTTTTCTGGCCGAGGGGGAGAGGGCTTGGTGGTGCTCTAGCTCACCTCCTATGCACACAAGGTGTTCGATGGAATGCCCGAGCCACAGTACTTAAGGTTTCTCCTCTCCAAGCTCGACCGCCAAGCTCCGTTTTCCTTAAGATTGATCTAGGTTTAGCTTGAAGGAAAAAATAAAAAAAACTTGAGGAGGAGAAGATGATATTGGAGTTGCATGTTGCGGATGTCGTCGATGATCACAAGATCAAGATGGATGCAATGCGCTTGAAGATGAGAAAGATTAGAAAATACGCCATTCATACCGAGGCTTGGTATCATTATGCCGTTGGATCAGTTGTTACCTTGGTTGCGATTATGATCGCATTTGTTTTCTCATTGAAATGTTTTACATAGTTTCAATGTATGGTTTAATTAATTTAGATGCTCTGCAGAGCTTTATGTTGTTAGATGAGAACTATGTATGTACTTTGGTTTTTATGTGATGATGAACTTCTATTAATTTGGTCACTTATAATTATCTATTCACGATGTTCTGTAATGATTTTTGACACACTTAATTATATATAATGCACGCAGATGAACCGGCAATGGATGTACGGTGACAGACACACCTCCGAGTACATTAAGGGGGTGCATGATTTTCTCGAAGTGGCTGAGGCAAACAAGCAGAATGGTTTTATGTGTTGTCCATGCCCTATATGTGGGAATACGAAGTCTTACTCTGACCGGAAAATCCTTCACACCCACCTTCTTTACAAGGGTTTCATGCCACACTATAATGTTTGGACGAGGCACGGAGAAATAGGGGTTATGATGGAAGACGGCGATGAAGAAGAGTACAATGAAAACTATGTGCCCCCTGAATACGGTGATGCTACTGAACATCAAGATGCACCAGATGATGTGCACGATGGTGCTGCAACGGGCGAAGCTGCTGAAGATCAAGAGGAACCAGACGATGTGCCCGATGATGATGATCTCCGCCAGGTCATTGTCGATGCAAGGACACAATGCGAAAGTCAAAAGGAGAAGCTGAAGTTCGATCGCATGTTAGAGGATCACAAAAAGGGGTTGTACCCCAATTGCGAAGATGGCAACACAAAGCTCGGTACCGTACTCGAATTGCTGCAGTGGAAGGCAGAGAATGCTGTGCCTGACAAAGGATTTGAGAAGCTACTGAAAATAATGAAGAAGAAGCTTCCAAAGGATAACGAATTGCCCGACAGTACATACGCAGCAAAGAAGGTCGTATGCCCTCTAGGATTGGAGGTGGAGAAGATACATGCATTCCCTAATGACTGCATCCTCTACCGCGGTGCCTACAAGGATCTGAACGCATGCCCGGTATGCGGTGCATTGCGGTATAAGATCAGACGAGATGACCCTGGTGATGTTGACGGCGAGCCTCCCAGGAAGAGGGTTCCTGCGAAGGTGATGTGGTATGCTCCTATAATACCACGGTTGAAACGTCTGTTCAGAAACGGAGAGCATGCCAAGTTGATGCGATGGCACAGTGAGGACCGTAAGAAAGACGGGAAGTTGAGAGCACCCGCTGACGGGTCGCAGTGGAGAAAAATTGAGAGAAAATACTGGGGTGAGTTTGCAAAGGACCCAAGGAACGTATGGTTTGCTTTAAGCGCGGATGGCATTAATCCTTTCGGGGAGCAGAGCAGCAATCACAGCACCTGGCCCGTGACTCTATGTATGTATAACCTTCCTCCTTGGATGTGCATGAAGCGGAAGTTCATTATGATGCCAGTTCTCATCCAAGGCCCTAAGCAACCCGGCAACGACATTGATGTGTACCTAAGGCCATTAGTTGAAGAACTTTTACAGCTGTGGAATGGAAACGGTGTACGTACGTGGGATGAGCACAAAAAGGAGGAATTTGACCTAAAGGCGTTGCTGTTCGTGACCATCAACGATTGGCCCTCTCTCAGTAACCTTTCAGAACAAACAAACAAGGGATACCACGCATGCACGCACTGTTTACCTGACACCGATAGTATATACCTGGGAAGCTGCAGGAAGAATGTGTACCTGGGCCATCGTTGATTTCTTCCGACCAACCATCAATGTCGAAAGAAAGGCAAGCATTTCAAAGGCGAGGCAGATCACCGGAAGAAGCCCGCGATGCGTACCGGTGATCACGTACTTGCTATGGTCAATGATTTACACGTAATCTTTGGAAAGGGTCCCGGCGGAC
This sequence comes from Triticum aestivum, assembly GCF_018294505.1. Taxonomy (NCBI): domain Eukaryota; kingdom Viridiplantae; phylum Streptophyta; class Magnoliopsida; order Poales; family Poaceae; genus Triticum; species Triticum aestivum. Next base: position 745,584,935 of record NC_057813.1, on the reverse strand, counting down.
TAGCTGTTTCGAATGATGCTGAGAATCACGCACCCATGTGGAAGAAGAAATCTATATTTTGGGACCTACCCTACTGGAAAGACCTAGAGGTCCGCTCTTCGATCGACGTGATGCACGTGACGAAGAACCTTTGCGTGAACCTGCTAGGCTTCTTGGGCGTGTATGGGAAGACAAAAGATACACCTGAGGCACGAGAGGACCTGCAACGCTTGCACGAAAAAGAGGGCATGCCTCCGAAGCAGTATGAAGGTCCTGCCAGCTACGCTATTACGAAAGAAGAGAAAGAAATATTCTTTCAATGCCTGCTCAGTATGAAGGTCCCGACTGGCTTCTCGTCGAATATAAAGGGAATAATAAATATGCCAGAGAAAAAGTTCCAGAACCTAAAGTCTCATGACTGCCATGTGATTATGACGCAACTGCTTCCGGTTGCATTGAGGGGGCTTCTACCGGAAAACGTCCGATTAGCCATTGTGAAGCTATGTGCATTCCTCAATGCAATATCTCAGAAGGTGATTGATCCAGATATCGTACCAACGCTAAGGAGTGATGTGGCGCAATGTCTTGTCAGTTTCGAGCTGGTGTTCCCACCATCCATCTTCAATATCATGACGCACGTCCTAGTTCATCTAGTCGACGAGATTGTCATTCTGGGGCCCGTATTTCTACACAATATGTACCCCTTTGAGAGGTTCATGGGAGTCCTAAAGAAATATGTTCGTAACCGCGCTAGGCCAGAAGGAAGCATCTCCATGGGCCATCAAACAGAGGATGTCATCGGGTTTTGTGTTGACTTCATTCCTGGCCTTAAGAAGATAGGTCTCCCTAAATCGCGGTATGAGGGGAGACTGACTGGAAAAGGAACGCTTGGAAGGGACTCAATAATATGCAGGGACGGATATTCTTGGTCTCAAGCACACTACACAGTTCTACAGAACTCTACCTTGGTGACCCCGTATGTCGATGAACAGAAGAACAGTCCGCGCTCCAAACACCCGGAGTAGTGCGACGACTGGATTACATGTGAACACATCAGGACTTTCAACAGTTGGTTGGAAACATGTCTCAGAGGTGACAGCACTGTTTGTGATGAGCTTTACTTGTTGTCCAGGGGACCATCTTCGACTGTAATGATTTGGAAAGGATACGAGATAAATGGGAATACATTTTACACGATTGACCAAGATGAAAAGAGCACCAACCAAAACAGCGGTGTCCGCTTTGATGCAGCAACCGACAAGGGAAATGACACATATTATGGTTACATAGTAGACATATGGGAACTTGACTACGGAGTAGATTTTAAGGTCCCTTTGTTTAAGTGCAAGTGGGTCAATCTGTCAGGAGGCGGGGTACAGGTAGACCCACAGTACGGAATGACAACAGTGGATCTGAAAAATCTTGGGTACACTGACGAACCGTTCGTCCTAGCCAATGATGTGGCACAGGTTATCTATGTGAAGGACATGTCTACCAGACCGAGGAAAAGAAAAGATAAGGAAGCGAATACATCATACAATGAGCCAAAGCGCCACATAGTTCTTTCAGGAAAAAGGGACATCCTGGGAGTGGAGGGCAAGACAGACATGTCTGAAGAGTATGAAAAGTTTCATGAAATTCCCCCCTTCAAAGTCAAGGCTGACCCAAGCATTCTGATAAACGATGAAGATTATCCATGGTTATGGCGCAATAAGCAAACGACACAAATGAAGAAAAAGTGAAGACTTTCTCCCGCAACTATTATGATGATACCATGGCAACTTTGTAACAGACAAGTATGATACCATTGTCCGTTTTGTACATGCACATGCTATGCCAACTTTTTCAGAGTTCATTTGAAAACTATGAATTTGAAAACCTCGCCAACCGAAGGGCGCTCACACCGGTTTATAAGCCCGTCCCTCTACACGCCTTGTTGAGCTCACAAACTTGTGATTCACACAAATTTCAAAGAAAACTAATGGCACAAACAGAAAGTTTATAATTTTGCTGACCTAAAAGCAAAAAGAATTAAAAAATAAAGCAAAAAACCAAAAGAAAATAAATAATGCAGAAAACAAAACAAAAAAACTTGAAAAAAAATAAAAATAGCAACAATAAGTATTTTGTTGTAAGTAGAAACAAAATAAAATAAATAAATAAAGCAAAAAAGTGTTTTCAAATTTGAAAACTAATGGCACAAACAGAAAGTTTATAATTTTGCTGACCTAAAAGCAAAAGGAATTAAAAAATAAAGCAAAAAACCAAAAGAAAATAAATAATGCAGAAAACAAAACAAAAAAACTTGAAAAAAAATAAAAATAGCAACAATAAGTATTTTGTTGTAAGTACAAACAAAATAAAATATATAAAGCAACAAAGAAGAAAAAAGTGTTTTCAAATTTGAAAACTAATGGCACTAACAGAAAGTTTATAATTTTTCTAAAACTAAAAGCAAAAAGAATTAAAAAATAAAGCAAAAAACAACAAAAAATAAATAATGTAGAAAGCAAAACCAAAAAACTAGAAAAAAATAAAAATAGCAACAATAAGTATTTTGTTGTAAGTAGAAACAAAATAAAATAAATAAAGCAACAAAGAAAACAAAAAAAAGTGCCACCTACTGGGCCCCACGGCCTGAATACGACTAGAAACCCTACCATGGGCCAAGATTCAGGCCCGCGGGAGGCCCAGTAGGCCCACAGGCAGAGACAGCAGGGTTAGGCCCGAAAGCCTGCAGTTGAGAGGAGCTCGAGTGGGTGGGCGCAGCAGCGCTTATAAACCACACTCGAGCTCTCTCAACTAGCGAGGTGGGACTAAACTTTTCGGCGCGGGGCAGCACAGGACCTTTTGTCCCGGTTGGTGGCATCAACCGGGACTAAAGGGAGCAATGGTCCCGGTTGGTGGCACCAACCGGGACAAATGCACCCCTTTACTCCCGGTTGGTGCCACCAACCGGGACCAAAGGCCGCCGCTTCCCGCCCTTTGGGCTGCTGAAAATTGGCCTTTGGTCCCGGTTGGTGCCACCAACCGGGACTAAAGGGGGCATTAGTCCCGGTTGGTGCCACGAACCGGGACCAATGCCCTTGCTATATAACCAGGACTTGTGAAAATTTCACATCTCCCTCGCCTCCCTAGCCAGTTGCCCCCGCCGCCAGGCTGCCCAAATCGCTCGCGCGCTCCTCGTCGCCGTCGCCGCCGCCGGCCGCCATCCCCGTCTCCCCGTGCCCCTGCCCCGCGCCCGAGCCCACGCTGGCCGCCGCCCCGTGCCCCTGCCCCGTCCCTGAGCACGCACGGCCGCGCCCCGGCCCGCCCCCACCATTGTCGTCGTCGCCGGCGCCCGCCCCCACTGCCGCCCCTGCCTCGACGCCGCCCCTCCTCCCCGTTCGGTCCGGTTCCGGCGACCCCCTTTCCTTCCTGTCCCCTCTCGATCCTCTTCATATAATTTTTTTTCATATAATTTTTTTTCATATGCATATGTTGATTATATGGATGGATGGATGATGTATATGTTCATTATATGGATGGATGGATGATGTATGCTTTTTTTCATATAATTTTTTAGGCAGATTTTTAGAATTTTTTGTGTATGTATGTTATGTTTATATGTATGTATGTATGTTTATATGCAAAGCATATGCAAAGAAAATGTATGAATGGTCATATGCAAAGAAAAATGTATGTATGGTCATATGCAAAGAAAATGTATGTATGTATGTTCATATGAAAGAAAAATGTATTTGATCATTATTTTAAAAAAAACAAGCAATACTACTTCATGTATTTTTAAGAAAGGAAGAAGAAGAAAAAGAATGAGAGGAAAAAGGAAATAAGAAGAGGAAGAAAGGAGAAGAAGAGGGGAGAGGAAGAAGAGGAGAAATAAATAAGAAGAAGAAAAAAGAAGAAAAAGAAGAGGAGAAGAAGAAAGAAAGGAATAGAGGGATAAGAAGAAAAAGAAGAGGAGAAGAAGAAAGAAAGGAATAGAGGAGAAAGAAGAAACTTTGACACGAGGGGGGGTACCGATACCCCCTCCCCGATAACATTATTTTCCCATGTATATGTATGTTGCGTCGTTGTCGATATAACGAGGGTGTCGAGGATCGCCGAGGGGTCGAGGGTCGGGAACTAGGGTAGAGGGTCGAGGGTCGTTAAGGGGTCAAGGGTCGAAGGTTTCAGGGTCAAGGGTTCCTATAGTGTCAAAGTATTGAAGAAATCCATGGCTTCATCATTAGCCGGAAGTAACCATGGCATGATGGTACGAAGTCCTCCAAAGTTATTCTGGAATGGAGTCCCGGATAGGATAATTTGCCTTTTTGTACGAATCTCAGCAAAGGCCTTTCAAATAACAATATTCGGAAGGTTCTTGCTGAACTTTGAACCAAAAAGCAAATTATCCTATCTGGGACTCCGTTCCAAAATAACTTTGGAGAGCTTCGTACCATCATGCACCTGTTACTTTCGCCTAATGATGAAGACATGGTTTTGTTGAATCCTTTGACACTACGCAACCTCCCGACCCCTCGGCGATCTTCGACCCCTTGAGCCTCGACCGCTCGGCGATCCACGACCCTCTACCCTACCGCGGGCGTCGATGCCCAAGTCACTTGTGGGACATAGATGTAGTGTTCAACGCTGACCCCCTCCCGATAGCTTCAACACGTGGGGGGGGTCGATATTACCCCCTCCTAGCTTTGTCGAGGCCACCCCAAACCCTAGAGAAGCTAGCTAGTTCTACGTTTGCCACTAATATATCCATATCTGTCATGTTTGAATAATAATTGCCATGTTGTAAATATTTGTAGAAACTATGGACACCCCCCGAGACGAAGCACAAGAAGCGTTATTGAGGGACATAATCGCACAAGGAAGTGATGCCGTCTGCTCGTTGATGTTTCTCAACGACAACGATGGTCTGGAAAAAGAGGGTGAAGAAGCAGTTGGCTATTTACATGGCTCCGATGACCCAATGCCAGTGCAAGAAGGAGAGGGTGAAGAAGTAGACCGTGAGGACGGCTCCGGTGATCACCAAACTGAGTCCGGCCAGGTATATATATTAGTTAAGCCTGTGCTGACTAGCTAATTGATGCATTCATTGTTTTGGTATATATGTACACATATTAATTAACTCTCGTCTTTGTTCTTTTTTCTAGCCCTCCGGATCGAGCACAACTTCGGTAAAGAGACGAGGCCCGAAGAAAAAGTTGAGCTCGGATGAAAAGTTTGAGATCATATAAATCGTGCGGGACGGCCAACCGATTGAACCCTACCGGACAAAGAAGGCATTTGCTGCTCAGTGCGGGGTTCTGGTTAGGGACAAGATCCCGATCAGCATCCACCAATGGTGTAAGCCTAAGAACGAAGACCCTGAGGTGTCTTATGTCAATGATATGCAGAAAAATGATCTTTGGACTGAGCTGAAGTCAAATTTCACCCTACCGCCGGAGAATGATCCGGAGAAGCCAGTTATAGAGCCATTAATCAAGTCTTTTGCTCTGAAGAAGATGGCAGACCTATTCAGGAATTGGAAGAAAGACCTCAATAGGTATGTCGAAAATAATGAGACACCAGAATTCAAGGGCAAATATGAGAAGATCAGAGATGACTGGCCCGCATTTGTGGCCCACAAGACATCGGAAAAGAGTAAAAAGATGTCGGCGACAAACAAGAGAAATGCTGTGAAGAAGAAGCTTCACCATCGCACAGGGTCAGGTGGCTACCTCTTAGCCCGGGCTAAGTGGGCCAAGGCTGAGAATGATCTGCATGATAAAGGGATCGAACCAGAGACAATGAACTGGCCAGACCGTTGCCGTACTTGGTTCTTTGGGGCCGGCGGATCCTTGGACCCTATAACAGGGAAGTGCATTTGGACGGGCGAACAATTGGACATACCAGTCAAGAGGCTTCAGCAATATATCAAAGCAGCGCAGCAAGGGACATTCGTTCCAGACAGGGAGAAGGACGAGCTCACAATGGCCCTCGGCAATCCTGAGCACCCTGGACGGACACGAGGCACGCCAGGCTCCGTTTCGTGGAAGGCTGGATTTCCGGACGCAGGGGGTTACAAAACCCAGGAGAGGAGGAAGAAACTGGAGCAGAGCCAACTGCAGGCGCTGCACGAAAGGGTAATGGGGCTAGAGGAACGAGAAGCAGATCGCAGCAAACGACCTACCGAAGCTTCCCCCGAAGCTACCCCGCCATCTCAGCGGAGAAGCAGCGTGGCTTCCACCGAGCTGCTTCAGCCAGAGCATGCCTTGACGGCTCCTGCCAGCTATCCCGTGGATGCTATCAGGATGCTGAAAATTGCCACCTTATGGCGCAATGGAGCAATTTGAAGGTCAAGGCGGCTGTTGGCTCAGTTTATCCTACTAAACCCGACTCAACTTTTCACTGCCGGTCGATTCCCGAAGGATATGCTAAGGTGATGGTCGATGAAATAACGGAGGGATTTGAGGACCTCCGGCTTGACCACCCTACCGGTGAAGGGGAGTATCGGCTGGGTTCTGCTCTGAACACTCCATGCCTATGGCGGAAGGATCTCATCAACCTTACGAACTGGATGCCTCCGCCTCCTCCTCTTCCTCCGGCGAGTCAGGGCACTCCGCCTCCTCCTCCGGCGAGTGACGATCAGGGCACTCGGCCGGCTCCTTCTCCGGCGCGTGGCGGCACTCCGCCTCCTTCTCCGCCTGCGCCGGCGCGCCCGAGCAGCCAGCCTCCTCCTTCTCCGCCTCGTCAGCAAAGGCGGAAGAGACCCGCCGCCGCTCCGGCTGCTCCGGCGCGTCGTAGTCCTTCTCCTCCGCCTCGTAAGCAAGGAAAGAAGACATCCGCTCCGTCTGCTCTGCCGGCGTCTAGCAGTACAACCAAAGGCGGGAGGAGATACAGATTCGGTCCTTCTCTGAAGACTCCAGAGAAGTTACCGTACGAGAGGAGCGAGGAGGAAAACGCGAAGATCGCGCAGACCGAAGTGGATGACTGGTTTCAAGGGTTGCAAGCAAAGAGACATCCACCTCCGGAGGAGAAGGTAGATCCGGTGAAAGCGAAGCGCACTCTGGCTGCCCTGACAAAACCACCCAAGTCTCCGTCGAAAGGCAACTATGAGCGCATTATTGGAAAGGCATTTGCCGAAGCGGAGAGGTCGGGAAGTACTAAAAGTGATCAAAGGATGAAAGAACGACGAGCTGGGAAACAAATTGCCCAGCTCGGCGAACAAGCGAAGCAATCGTGCCCCCCGCTCAAGGTGCCTGCTAGCGACATCGTCGATCCGAGGATGGTGCCCGGTTATGGCAATCCTGCAGATTACCTGCCCGACGATCATTATGATTTCTTGGAGGTGCAGATACAAAGATACGAGTACCGGAAGCCTCTCGTCAAAGATGAAAGTTCTCTATCAATGATGATGCGAAGATTGCATGATTGGTACATGAAAACCTGCAAAGAGTCTGATGGGAGGAGTACTTTGTATGTGAGAGTTAAAAAGGAGCATGACCTCCATGGAATTGAACTGTTGCCTATTCCATTTGAGGATTTCTATCAGTTTTTCAATCAATTGGCCATCGATAAATCAACGGTCACCTGCTACTGTCTGTAAGTAGTACTACTTCTGTCATTAAGTCTCTCTATATAACTCAGCCCTTTCATTGCATGTATTTATAATTATCCTCACTATATTATGCAGATTGAAGATCGCCGAATTGAAGAAAAGACAAGTGGGAGATATTGGGTTCATTAACACGTATCTCATAGATGCAACTGAGGTTGAATATCGTGCCAAAGAAACCGAGGCCAACTTGCTACGATCGTTGGAAATAAATGAACACAAAGATATAATACTCTTTCCTTACAACTTCAAGTAAGTGTTACTGTCTTGTGGCATATTCGGTTTCCTTATTAGTCTAGGTTATAGTAATGTAATATTGATGAGTTATGCATGTGTGCGCAGGTACCACTATATTCTCCTAGAGATTAAGCTTGAGAAGGGAGTAGTAACTGTCTTAGACTCGAAGCGAAAAGACCACAAGGAGTATGCGGACATGACTGAACTGCTCGAGAAGTAAGTTAAATCGATCATTATCCACCATATCAGCAACTTTGTTCATTTCTGATATCAAGTAATTGTTTTCTTTGTATGGCAGGGCTTGGAGAAAATTCACCAAAAAAGCTCCGGGACTACCGAAGAACCTGCAATTTAGGCACCCGAAAGTAAGTACTATATAGTAGCATATTCCACGCATCTCCTAGTGATTCAAGCGCTAGTTTCATCAATACCATTTAGCATGCTTGCTAATTATCAGTTTGATTGACCTCTATTTCTTGTAAAATGGTTGTGGCAGGAACAAGGGAATGATTTCTGTGGATACTACATTTGTGAGTCCATCCGCCACACGACCTGTGAGCGGGGCTACTCCGACAAACAATATGAAGTGCGTAAATAACAATATTCACAATTTTATTTTATTACCATCATTTGTGTTGACTTTCATTCATTCATATATATATATATATATGTATTGACCTCCTTCTTAAAATTAGATGTTTCGGATGCGGGATGAACTCCTAGCACCAGATCGCATGCGAGCAATTCAAGAGGAATTGGCGGCATTCTTTCTTAATCACGTGATCGCTGAAGACGGAGAATACTATGTGGACCACGCGTCCGTATGTTAGGAGATTATATATTTGTAAAAGATAATTATTGTATATATGTAGCCGGTAGTGTCGGATAGATATACGAGAACTTGTTGTTCGACCAATCTCTCGGAGAAGGAGAGGTGGTCGATATCACTTCTCTCTGTATGCATATATGTTCATGACGATCTCCTGTTTGCTTACTCTAGCTAGCTAGCGTGTCTAGCTAGTCCTCTCTATACGTATGTATGGTACGTAGCGTCGACCAAGCACGGACAAAAGAGAGAACACTTTTCTCTATTAATTAGCTAGCTATAGCACAATATATGAAACACCTAAATTAACCCCCCAAAACCCCCAAACCCCCCCCTTCAAAAAAAAAACAAAAACCACAGCCACATAAACGCTAACGCGTGGATGCCTATTGGTCCCGGTTGGTGCCACCAACCGGGACCAAAGGCCCTCCTGCCTGGGCTCAGGGGACAGGCCACGTGGAGGCCCTTCTGTCCCGGTTCTGGATTGAACCGGGACTAAAGGGGTCAAGGCATTAGTACCGACCCTTTAGTCCCGGTTCATGAACCGGGACTAAAGGCCCTCACCAACCGGGACAATAGGCCCTTTTTCTACTAGTGATTGCCTGCATTTATTTGGGGTTTCGAAAAATTTAGAAAGCCGTAACTTTTGATTCGAGTATCAGAATTTAGATCTGCTTTCACCATCGGGTTTATCGTGACGAGTTCTTCAAAACTAGATCCAATGTGGGCAGGTTTCGATGATTTGTTTTCTTGAGCAACTTTGGGTGCAATGGAGACAACTTTAGTACTGTAGGAAAGCAACTTCTTCTTTCTGGCCTAGTAGGACTATCTATTAGGTTGCATGTGTAAAAACAAGAAAAATCAAAAAGCATGAGACATCTGTAGTGTTGTTAACAAGCAACTTCATTGCACTATGGGGTCGACCTTACTAGACACTTTTAACCATCCAATAACCCGAATTTGTTTGAACAAGTTCATACGATCGAAATCCTCCAAGCCAAACTAGGAGGGGGCGTTCTTAGGGCCCCTCGCGCGTGGATTGCTTCGTTCGACATCAAGCTGGATCCCATCTCCTCAGATGACAAAAGGAGCAAAATCCGCCCCTCCTAGCCGAGGCCCCCGCGATGGACAAAGAGTTCTCACTACAAATTGAGATGCCAACCCAACGGTCAATCTCCGACCGCTGTCTAACGATGCCCTCTCCGCCGCTCCCGAGCAAACACGAAGTCCAAAACTAGATGCCATGTAAAGGAGGAGACGTCGTCCCCACTACACCAACCATTTCTGTTGTAACAAGGAGGTGGCAACAACAACTTTGAATGTTGATAAACGCAACCACATATAGAAAAAACTATGTTCACCCAACAGATCCCATTGGGGGTAGAAAAGAAAAACAACTATGTGACTTATATGCACTGGAGTTGTACTTAAAAAAGTATCAACTTTTGGGGTGTTTTTGTGCAACTCCAATGCATTCACCAGACAACTTTTGGGTCTTGGTAAATATTTCTGTTCGTGAGGATTGGGCAACTGGATATATGGTTTTAGGCAAACTATTTGTTGATTGTGGGCAACTGGATACTTTGTTTTAGGCAACTGTATGGTTGATTGTGGGTAACTGGATACTTTTTTTAGGGCAACTTTGGGTGCTAAGAAGGCAACTATCTTGCTATAGGGAAGAAACTTCTTCTCTTTGGCCTAGTAGAACTTCCTATTAGGTTTGTTTGCGTAAAAACAAGAAAAAACACACAAAACATAAGGCCCCTTTAGTGCTACATAGAAAACAACTTCACTACACTATGTGTACCTATGAATTTTACTAACATTATCCCAACTTGCCTATCATGGTTGCTCATTCGCCTATTGTTTGATAGTAAGTTGCCTACAATTGAAGTGCAGTTTCCTATAAATATTCTAAAATGCCTACCATTGATGCCTAGTTGCCTACTAGTGGTAATTAGTTGCCTAGCATTGCTGCTCAGTTGCCTAACTTCGCAAAAATAGTTGCCTACAATATTGTGAAGTGGTATCATTGTTTTTCTAAGTTGCCTGCAAACACTCTAAAGTTGCCAAAATTGACCACCAAGATGCCTATCATAATTAGCAATAGCAGACACAAGAGTATCAATGGTAGACAACATCATAGTATTATAGGCAGTTTAGAAACAACAACATACAAGCACGAACGATATGCAACTTAGAAGTACCGGTGAGGAAGTTAGGAGAATATGCAACATAGAAGTACCTGTGAGGAAGTTAGGAGAATATGCAACTTAGAAGTACCGGTGAGGAAGTTAGGAGAATGTTAGAAAAAAATAATTAGGAGAAAGTGTAGTGAAGTTACCTCTTTTTAGCACTAAAGTTGTCTTTCGTAGAAAGAAAGTTGCTTATAAAGGTGATATGATGTTGTGTACCTCTGTTCAAAGTTATTAGTTGCTCATTGCTGGTAATTAGTTACTTTAAATTGGAGTGGAGTTGCTTCTGTTTAGCACTAAAGTTATCTCATCTAGCGTCTAAATTGCTTTGTGAAAGAAAGAAAAATCATCAACCACGTGGGCTTAGTTTTGAAGAGCTCGTCACGACCTGGCTAGCCAACACCCGCGTGCTCGGTAGCGTTGGCAGGCAAACTCCCCTAGGAAAGGAAAGCACATAGATCTCATATCACCCATCCCCACATAGTTTAAAATTTGAAATCATGATAGATGACTTAGATCCCACAATTTTTTTTGATATTGTAGTCAACTTAGGTCCCTAGATGGGCAATTTTCATAGTATTGTAAGAAATTGAGGATCACTCGTAGGCAACTTCATAGTGAAAGGGCAACCTGGTTTCTGAGGTAGACAACTTAGAAGCCATAATAGACAAGTTTCCACTCTAGGTAAGAAACTTTCACAGTATGATGGCAACTAAACAGTCCACAACTTATTTTCCAATGTATGCAACTTAGAAATCATGTTGACCACCTATTACACCGTTGCACACAACTAACTAGGTGGCTACTAGGCGAAGTTAGTTATACACATGGTGCAACTCAACTAGCATCAGAGTTGCTCATGCTTAGCACTAAAATTGCTTCATCTAGCATCAAAGTTGCTTTTGAAAAAAAATCATCAAAAAAGATTCATATGGTATCTAGTTTTGAAGAGCTCGTCACGTGGAACCTGACGGTGAAAACGGTTCTGCATTCTGACACTCAGCTCAAAAGTTGTAGCTTTTTAAAAAACTAAAACAGAATAAATAGATGATGTCGGCACATGCATCATGCATGCATATAGGTACTCTACCCACTGGATAACGTGTTTGTTTCAGATAGCGAACTCCTTTTGTCGTCTGGCGCGTGCGCTTGCAGCGTCCAGATAGCGCAGTTGCGCGTTTAAGTATTTAGGTTTAATATAAGACTTTTTTTGACACTTTAATAGTATCAAAAATTACATCTCAGCTAATCTCTAAATCAGATCACGGTTTAAATAAGCTACATAATCTATTCAAAGTTCTAATCATGAAGAGAAAGATATAGGATTGCTAGGGAGAAGCGCATGCGATACGGACCCCATGTTATCTTCTGTGACACGATGTTGTGTATATATATATAGTATACGCAAGGTAACCACATGCACAATTTTCAGGCTTCTTCGATTTACCAAATACTGAAAAAAAGGGAAAATCCCCGTCGAGGTAGCCTAGAAAATGCTGGAGATTGAAAAGGAAACGAACCTGACACGAGGAGATGGATGTTGTGTACATATATACGCACAAACTACCTCTCCATCGACCGATCGCTCGCAATACCCCGCGGAGATCGCATACATAGTTCACAGCTAAAGAAGATGGAGACCATGGTGGACGACGTGCCATTGCTCCCGGACGACCTGCTCCTCGAGGTCCTGGTGCGCGTGGCCATTGCGGACGTTGCCACGCTGTTCCGGTGCGCCGCGGCATGCAAGCGGTGGTGCGGCCTTGTCACCGACCGCTCCTTCCTCCGCCGCCCCTGGCCAGAGGACACGACCCACTCGTCTGCCCTCATCGGCTTCTTTACCCAGCAACGATACAAGGACTGGGCCGATCCGTGCTTGCCGCCGGTGTTCGTCCCCGTGCCACGGTCCGCGGTCGGCCCCAGCCGCCGGTTCCTCACCTCCTTTGTCCGAGGTACCGCGGCCGGCCTTTTGGACGGCGCGAGGCCACTTGCAGCCCGCGAGTGCTTCCTCCTCTTGCGCCTGGGCCAGGTCATCTACGGCAGTGCCAACAGCATCCGCCTGGCAGATCACACTAATACATGTGCAACGTTCATGGCCCGGCCACTGCCCATCTGATGATACTCTGGTTGAACATATATCAAATGCATCCTATCATAATGCCAAAGACTTCATATCATCCTCAATCGAAACATTGCAACACAATGATCGGGTCATGAGTTTAGTTATTACTCTATATATGGGCGTTGTGGCATGCAAGGACAGACATCCAGGATGAGATTTACCCTCACCACTTTCTGTTCATGTATTTGTTCGAAACTTTATAGGGCAACTGGAAAGCACCGAGATGATCAAGAAACGGAACGTATCAAGTACAACTGGTGCATGTGGAAGTAGCCAGATACCTCCGCCGTCGGGGACTAACAATCTCAAGGTTAATGCAACGTTTGGGAAGAACCAGAATAGATGTGACGTTGCTGCAAGGGACAGAGAAGGCAGATTCATGGGCGAATATTCATAGGCACGGACGGGCTCGCTTGGTCACGACAACCGTTGCCTCGTGTTGGGATGTGGTCAGCAAGCTGTACTCGCGGCGTACATGCTAGTTTAAATCTGTCCAACGGGGTGACGTTTGTTCTCAATGGAGCTAACGGACGTCTGTCCCCTGACGGCGTCTTGGATGAGAGTGTGGTTGACTCGGTCTACGAAATCCATTTATTACACGCCGACCAACCTCCCGCCTATAAGTTTTGTGAGGGGGTCTACCGAAGCAGGTCTCCTTAAGCCAAGCGTTTTTTTCTCTTCTCCCTACTCCCTGGCTGCTGGAACCCTTGCCGCCACCAGGAGAGGCCATCTTTCAGCGCTGTCCTCCGGCGGCTCCCTTTCGCCGGCCGGTGACCTCGGTCGTCGGTGGTGAGGGGGGTCATCGGATCCACGCGCGTGGATAGTTTTTACTCCCATGTAATTTAGGTTTTTAGATTGTTCATCATTTTCGCTTTGGCGGCAACGATGACGGCGCTGAATAAAGATTTTTTGGATCCTTCCCTGACGAGGCCATTGGTCTTGTGGTTGGGGATGGATTTAGAAACCAGTCTGTTCAAGCAAGGATGGCGTGGCGGCGGCGGCACCCTCGTGGTGGACCTGTGTCCTCGGGCTCTGCCGTTGCGACGACGTTTGCTCCAGCGTCAGCGTGGAACTTGGGAGGTAGTCCAGGAGCGGATGCAGATTGTGGTCTGCATCGACGATATCTGGAAGACGGAACGTGTGCTGGGTTCGTGGTTCGTGGATGGCAGGTATGGTTTTCTCCTTCGGCGTCTTACTCGTGATGGGGTGCCAGATCTGGAGTTCGATGGCGTGTCTAGGGTGTTGCCCCAGTCTGATTCGTTCAATGAATTGACTTTTGGTGAGCCACCTTGGAGGTCCCCAAAGCTGCATATCAGCGATGGAGCCGCGTCGAGCTCGGGTGAGAAGGTGATCCGTCATTTTTTCTTCAGTGGCTGCTGTGGTGGTGCCGTGACGGGCGTCACTGCCAAGCTCAAAGATGTTCTGCTATCTTTTCAATTTTTTCATGTCGGTTTTTACGTGACTTGTACTTTGTTCTTTATGATATTGAATGAGACACGTATTACCATGCAAAAAAAATCCTCACAGCTAATTATGATATCCGCCCATGGACTATAGCAGGATAATTGCGAAAAAAAGAAGAAGACTATAGCAGGATTGTGGCGACACCATTTAGCATGTAGCCAGGTTGATCGACTTCCATCACGGTTCACCTGTTCATCGAAACAATTACTGTAAAGTGGGGCCTAAAGAATCAATTCGTCACTTAATTTTATGTGTAATCTACAGTTGGTACCTTAACTCCGTAACCGGACAACTTGCGCCCTCAACTATTAAAATCGGACAAGGTTCGTTCAAGGTCTCGGTTTTGTCCGGTTTTAGTGCTGACTGACCATAGTTTCGACTGGTGTTGACTCAAGTTCGTGTTTTTTTTTCAAATCCGTGAACTTATTTGAAATTCACGTATATTTTTCAATCCATGTATTTGTTTCAAATCCATTAACTTTATTTGTATTTTTTTAAGTTCGTGTAATTTTTTCAAATTTGAATACTTTTCTCAACTTGGCGTCATTCTTTCAACTCACACACTTTTTCCAAATCCGCGTACATTTTTCTAAATCCGCGTAATTTTTTCATATTCTCCTTTTTCCGACTCCACGTACTTTTACTAAGTCCGTAAGTTTTTTCGAATTCATGAACTTTTTCCAAATAAAGTACGTGAATACTAAAAAGTTACATGAATTCAAAAAAAATACACAAACATGGAACTTGTATGCGGATTTGAAAAAAGCACATGAAACTTTAAAATTTTCATGAATTTGAAAAAGGTATGTGAATTGAAACAAGTACTCCCTCCATTCTCTTATACAAGGCCACAAACTCAGATTACAGGTACTAAGATAAAATTTAATGACCGCTTTGCAAGTCATCTTTTCTTCTCGTTAACCGGGATCATTAATACGTCATAAGCATGCAACGAATGAATAGAAAAGAAGTAGTTGAGTGTCATTATGACTACATGCATGTAAGTATTAAAAAGTTACTAGTACGAGAAAACATCATTAGTTTTTGTCTCGGTTACTGTTGGTGGCCTTGCAGTGGCAGAGCTATCTAGGCTCCTGGGGTGGCTGGGGCCCCCCCAACATTGCTGCAACTTGTGAAGGAAAAAAATTGTGAGGGTTTAAATGAGAAATTTTTTAGCCTTTGCCCCCCCCCCCCCCAAACACTCATATTTTACCTTTTGCGCCCCCCCCCCCAATGGATTCTTGCTAGCTCCGCCACTGTGACCTTGTATTGATGCAAAATGTATTTTTTGATAGTGGCCTTGTATAAGGGAATGGAGGGAGTATGAGAATTTGAAAAAATTACATGAATTAAAAAACATAATCACAGATTTGGTAAAAGTACGCGAATTTTGAAAAATTGCCGTAATCTTTAAAAACTTCATGAATTTGAAAAAATGTATGTGAACTAGAAAAAAATATGTGAACTTGGAAAAATACGCGGCTTTGGAAAAAGTAAATGATTTAAAATAACGGATTTGGGAAAAGTACATGTTATCCGGTTTGAACCAAGTCCAAGGACGAACCTTGTCTGATTTCAGTAGTTGAGGGTGCATGTTATCCGGTTTTGAAGTTGAGGGACGAATCTCGACTCCATCAAAAGTTAAGAGACGAAAAGTATGATTTTCTTTAATCGACCGAAACTTGGTTGGAAAAGCTAGTAGATCAAATCGTCTTGCAACTAATTAGTCCTAAATCTCTCATCCTGTAAAAAAAATTAGTCCTAAATCTCCGGCAACAATTTTTTTAGTGCAAGTTGTTGCAGACAAATTTCACACGTAGTAATTACGAGAAATAACACCACACACAAATAAGGCAGGTGTTTTAAGTTAGACAAACAGAAGACACCAAAAGTAGTAATTAGACTGCACACGTGATGTACCATGGGCTGGGTCCCACACTAAATGCATGAACCACCAGAGTGTTCCACTGGTCCACGTAGCGGTCTCATACTAAATGCATGCACCACCAGAGTGTTTCACTGGTCCATGTAGCGGGCGCAAGCGAGCTGGTCCACTTCACTTCATTCCCCTTCGTCATCCAAGTTCCCGTCCGGCGATTTTCGACTGTCTCCGACAGGGCGGACAGCGAATCTGAGTTATTCACCTTCAGATCCGTCGACCCGAAGCTCATCTCATGTGGTCCGAAGGAGGAGATGGCCAT
Organism: Triticum aestivum; assembly: GCF_018294505.1. Classification (NCBI taxonomy): domain Eukaryota; kingdom Viridiplantae; phylum Streptophyta; class Magnoliopsida; order Poales; family Poaceae; genus Triticum; species Triticum aestivum. Next base: position 745,568,317 of record NC_057813.1, on the reverse strand, counting down.
CCGCCTTGTGCTCCGCCGTTCCCAGGAAGAGCCCGTGTGAGGCATCACTAGGACTCCTTCCGTCAGGAATCCATCGAGTCCGCCCAAATGACGCATGGATCTGGCACTAGGTGTGCCATTGCTGCCTCACCGAAGACGCGCAGTCCGTCTGGCGTCCATACGCGGTGGCAGACACGCAACCCCTTCGTTGGCGTGCATTGACCGTTGACGCAACATGGGTGTCGTCGAACGAAAACATGGTGCGACGTGCCCGCCGTGCGAGGCAGTGGGCACAGTAGGCGGCGGTTGCCCTCGCGGTGGTGGACGTCGGTCAGGCGGAGTCGCATTCGCCGACACCCCATATGGTGTAGTAGTCCGGGCTCCACAACCACGTCATGGTGGATGTCGCCGGCTTGTCCCGGGACGGATTCATCTTCGATCTAATGTCCACCGGCACTGTTCGGGTTCCGAGCTCGGATAAGGAAGAGTAGGGCATGTGAGACGGCGACGCCTTGAGTCTCGTGAGCCGGCTCATGTCTCATGCCCTACTCTACCTTGCCAATGACCGGACCAATACTCTGGGGAGCGCAGCTAGCCGCCGAACATAGGCACGGCGGAGCCAGACGAGCTCCGTTTAGATTAGGTTTCACGTTGCGTGTAATAATATGAATTTGAGATTTCTAATTTGAGGTGTCAAGTTATAGAAACAAATCTTTAAAACGTGACCAGTCACTGCCCACGAACAAACCATGTTACGTCCGCGGGCGTTTGAGGTGTTGGATTTGCGAAGTCCGGCTGTAGATGCTATTAGCCCTCTTGTACATGTATACACACCAGGCCTGATCAACTGATACATGAGCTTTCTCACAAATTACAGCATGTACCGTGCGCCGAGTTGACCCGATCTGCTACACGCCCTCATCCGCTGCTCCGTTGCTTCCGTACGATCTCGATTCCTATCCTGATCCCATCTCGAAATGACCCCCCACACACAACTTCTACCTCTACGATCTCATCTGGTTCTCCTCTACGTTAACACCGCGGCGGCCTCAGGATAGAGAACGTATCTGGTGAAACGAGCGAACTCGTGCACCGGATGCTCCGAGCGATTCTGTGCCAGTGGATGAAAAATTGAAGGATGGGATGTTATCATCACGTAGCCGCCGGCACATTTTACATAATGAGCCTTGTAAAACCATTTAACTGCGCGCAGAGTCCCTTTGAAATCCGTCTCCTTCGTTTCCTCTATTCCTTTTCTGTACCACTGAACCAGGGCCTGCGGCTTAAGCTAGGGTTCATAGAAAATTGGGCGACTCGCCTCTGTCCCTCGACCTCCCTCTCCTCTTCCTCGAGAACTCCCTGTCTCTCTCATGTCCATCTCCCTCTCCCTCTCAGGCGTTGAAACAACAACGCCCAGGATCCAAATCATGAGGTCCAGAGGGCAGCGGCTGCGCGCTGTGATTGCATCTTTGAAGCGACGCAGGGCTGTAGCTCTGTGGATCAATAACACGACTGCATAGGAGCCGGCTATCTGCCTTTACAGCTCGAGGATATGAGGTATGTGCGCCCTATTTGATTCTTATATTATTAATGTGCAGTCATATTGGTTCTTCCGATTCCTCACTTCCCCCGGTTCATTTGAAACAAGTGCATCGTAGTATTATATAGCACCGAATTTTATGTGTGAGATTTAGCCGTAATGGTAAAATTTTATCACTATTTGCAATTGCTAGAGTGGAAAAAAGATTAGGGACTTTGCTCTGTGTGCACTGAACATCACAAGAACAAATTATCACGTACCTTGTGCTAGCTTCAGAGTAAAATTGTACATGAACCACTCCACATGCGTGTGAAAAAAGGATTACCGTGACCCTGCGTACACGGCAAGATTTTAATGATTACTAGTTGTTCATGTGATGTTCTTGTACCTGAAATAGTAATGTTCTATATGTTCTCACATCTGCATTTCTGATATTAAATGAAAAGGGCCTTAGATGGTCCAGTATTCTAGTTGAACTTTGTCTCGCTTCCACATCCAAAAGGTTTCAGATAACTAGATGCGTCAGTTTCACTAATGTGATGTTGGAATAATTAGTTCAAGTCAGTTTGTGTAAATTTAGTAGAAGAACTATATGCGGTGTGTAATGGATGGGGCCATTGCTCAGTTGGTCCTAGTACAATTCAGTGTCGCTACGGTCTTATGGTATTGATCGTGGTATTTTTAGGAGATGAGGTTTTGGACTTGTGGTCTTTCTAGGAGCTCACGTGTGCAACTGTCGTCCCGGAGCATGCATATGCCCTCCCAAATATTCATGGGGCTTTCTGTTGGTTTGCTGAATTTCCATGTGTTGTATATCCAGTTCGAGGACGGGGCGTCGACCCGTTGGTTGGGCAGCTGAAGTTGCTGCCAGCCCATCCGAGTTCGAGTCCTCGCTCGAACGCATGGTGCTCGGGGAGCTTCTCCTATAAAAAAATGTCAACGAGGGTTAGCCCTTGGGTTGGTCTCATTTATTTTTTATATCCAGTTCTATATGACTATACTATGTATAAAATTCTGAATGAGAATTACTGTTAGATCCAGGAATTTGCTAGCAGTAAACCATGTGGGCACTTATGTTGTACCATTTGCCGTGTTTACAAAGGGAATTGGTAAGCCTAGCTTCACATTGATTTGAGTATATTTTTTGCATATATATTACCATCAATTGTAGCTAACTTGGCATATTAATCCCTAGGTTTATTCTTGCAGGAGGCTCTGTGGTCATTTCGACATGCATTATGTATTCCATCAATCTTGAAGTCATCAAGATGACTTTCTGTTCATGCTAGTTGGACTGATGATTGATTTGTACTCAATCGCCCGAAATGCTCTCCTCATGAAGTGTATCTACTGGTTGCTCCTGCTAAGTTGATTTTTTTCGATTCCTTTTGTGTAAACCTGGCGCACAAAGGAAACAAATCTGTGCAAGTCTATATGTACTTCTACTTCTGTTGTCATTTATGCATTTGGATGCTTCTAGTAAAAAGGGTCACTCATGTGTTTAAGAAGTTAGTTCGTGATTCCAAATGTGTGGAACGATTTTATGTTTTATTATGGTTCAAGTGGATTTGTGTAACACTTTTATGGTGTTAAACCTGTGAGACTTACCAGCAAAAAAAAACGCGAGACTGTTGAACCAGGTTAGTGTTTGTGAAGCTCCAGAAATTATTTCCTGCTGCAGGAAAAACTGAGGAGCCGGGTCGAGACTGGTTCTCTCCATTTATATGTATTAGTTTTTGGTCTCTGCCTGATTGAAGTTAAAGACTAGTTCTCTCCAATGATCTCTATATTTTGTTCTCTGTTCCAACGCAAAATGCTTCCACCAGTTGATAGGACGTTAAATGGACCGTGTCTATATATATATATATAGGTACGCTAAAATGAGCCTGAGCGCACAATGTCTTATTCTGCGCTCCGACCACCAGCCACAGCAGCAAATTGAACCAAACCGGCACACGCCTAAACCCACCCTAGAAGCAGCCACGTCCATCACTGTGATAGTAAAAGTGAGCAATATGTAGTAAACCAATTACCATGTAGTAAATCTAAACAGCCCAATAATAAAATAATTACCGTGTAGTAAAGTTTAAGTAACACGTATCACTTTGTGGTCAACGTTACTTTGGAGCTACAAAGAGATGGCTTAAACCCAATAGTAACACTATTACTAGAAGATATGCATATGCATTTTTTTCTAATTCAGTGGCTTAAACTAGTAACCAAATTACTAGATGTATAGCCATGATAAACTAATTACCGTTTAATACACTTGTCTCTAAAATAACAAAAAAACATGGTGGCCAGACAAGCAATCCAGTTTTTATTATTTATTAACTGGACAGTGGCCAGATAGTAATGGAGTTAATGCTATTACTATGTTTCCCATGTTTCATTACCATGCACAAACAAGCACGTTATGACAGAGAACCCGAACGGTGGCGAGGCGTGAACCACTGCGTGAGCTAGTAACCAAATTAATACTATTACTATATTTTTCATAGAACTTTACTGGCAGGTGGAAGAAAATAGCGATTAAGCCAGCATCCACGTGCGACTTGGCCGAGCGGTGTGCACGCGACATGGGCGGAGCACATTATTAGAGATCTGCGCTCACGCTTAGTTTAGCGCAGCCGTATATATATATATATATATATATATGGTGATTTAGCTTTAACAATTACTTTGTGGCCTAATCCACTTGGGGACTAGCCGAATGATTTCTCAGCTTTGAGAATCACCAGAGAATTTGCGCTTAGGCTTGAGGATGTGTTTTAGTATTCCATTCAGGCTTTAATTGTATTGTAGATCCCTCAAAAAAAATTGTCTCGTACAAGTTCAATCAAATTAGAATGTGAACTCAGAAATCTCCAGAAAATTTGACAAGATCACAGTTAACTTTACGTATATATGAGAAGGCTCATATATACGAGAAGTTCAATGATATCCACCGTAATCAGTAATCAGGAGCATATTCTTAGCTCTTTTTTCGCTACGGCCTAGGGAACAAATATGTAACTCGCGATCTGAATAAAGAAAGCAACTCAGTTTGTTTGGAATTTGCGGAGGCGTTGAATCTGAGCCTGCAACGGCAGCGGCAGCGGTGCCAAACCAGGAGTGTGCATCGGTCCTGCGAAGCCATAGTCATCACCGTCGTGGAGAGGGATAGATTATGGAGATAGAGGGAAAAGGGAATGCAACCATCGGGGTGGGAGTTCTGCTGAAGAGAGCTCGTCCGTGATAGATCGCCTGTACAGAGAGGGGATCTCACAGAGACTGGTACAGAACGGGGCAGAGCAAAGGGAAGGAGTGGAATTTCGAACTTTTGCGCAATTCAATGACTTGACAAGGTCCATTGTGTAAAATAACCCGCAGCCAGCTTGTGATAACATCCAGCCCATCTATTCCCCGTCGAGTGGCCCAGAATCGCTCGGTGTACTGGGTGCACGAGTTGGCTCGTTGCACAGGATACTTCCTCCCTCAGGATAACCTTGCTCACAATATCACTTGTAACAATGATCCGGGGCGCATACTCTTTCCGTCGGTGAATTTGTGTACATCCAGCTTTCATATTAAGTCAAAGTTTTTGAACTTTAACCAACTTTATGGAGAAAAGTAGTAGCTTCACTCGTGGGCATCCAAAACAATCCGAGTGCAGACCTGTCGAAAGGCAAACATGTGGTTGATGCGGGGGCATCGAGCAAGCCTGCACCGCGTGCTCAGGTTGCAGATGAGGCGCGATCACGATGGACTCCTCCGGCAGACGGATGGACCAAGCGCAACGTCGACGGCTCGTCCTGCGCCTTCACCGGAAAGACGGGCGCCATAATGATTCTGCGAGACAGCTCAGGCAAGATCATCTTCTCATCATGCAGAGGACTGAGGGGATGTGCAGAACCTTTAGAAGCAAACTTCTTTTCCTGCTTGGAGGGGATTAACCTTGCCTTGCAGTGAACGTAGCTACCTGTTGAAGTGGAGATAGATTACGCTGTTGCTCTTAACATGATCACAGCAGTAGACAGAGATCGATCCCGTTACTTCATGATGGTGGATCAGATAAGGAGGCTTATGTCGGAAGGAAGAGTAGTTAAGCTAGCTCATATTTGTAGGGAGCAGAATAGCATCAGTCATTATCTAGCTAATTTTGGTAGAACTGAATGTCGCACGGTTGTATTGTTGGGGCCGGGGCCAGGTGCTGTCCCTGATCTATGTAAGTTTGAACATGCTCTTGAGTGATGAATAAAAGTCCCTTTCATCTGCAAAAAAAAATTGTGGTAAGCACGGTTTTAGCAAGTCGTGTTAAGCACGGTTTCCTCTTCTTTTTTCGTCGGTGTGTCTTTTTTTTTTGGTTTTCGCCTTTGTTTGCATCGTATTCACAATTTTCATTATCTTACTTCGGTTTACCTTGTTTTTTCCTTGATTTTCGTTGGGTTTAGCTTTTTCTTTCTTATGCTTCGGTTTTCATTGTTTCTCACCTATTTACTTTGTTTTTTCTTATTTATATTTTGGTTTTCTTTTTTGTTTGTTGGTTTTCATTGGTTACTTTTTTGTTCAACACATCACTACTTTTTATAGACATGATGTATACTTTTAGTGTACATCTGAAAATTGTTTGTTTTTATTCATGTTGAATATTTTTAAATACACAATCTATTCTTTTTCTTAATTCAAATTTTGGATTTTTTTAATACATGGTCAACAAAATTCACATACGTGGTAAACATTCTTTATGCATTTTTTACACACGTCGTAAACAGTTTTTTCACACACACACACAATGTGCATATTTTGTATACATCAAGAGCATTTTTATGTACACATTTAACATTTTTCTTAAGCAGCTGAACCATTTTTTGTGTAGATGTTTTAAGTTTCCTAAATACGTGACTTTTTTCAAATATATGTTCTTGATGTGTATTTTCCTTTTCATCGCATTATACATCCGTGTATCCATTTAGCATTTTTCAAATAGATGATCAGCATAAAAATGTGATCACAATTAAAACAAAGCAATGTGGATTGTGGAGTATAAATCTGCTTATTTGGTACTACTAATCATGAACACAATTAAAACAATACATACATAAAATTCAAAAAAAATACATACATTCATTCTTTGTGCTTGATCCAATCCGCACGGGTTCTTCCGCCCGTCCACCGAACTGCTCGGGCCGCGATGCCGCAAGACATAAGCACGCTCGAACTGCTCACGTGCCCCTGCACGGATCCTAAGAGCATCTACACCGGGCACCCTAAACCCCCTATACGTCTCGATGGATGGCTTGGTCATTGGTCGGTGACGGACCCTCATAATGGTGTCAAATGCCCAGGCTGACCGACACCCTCCGGAGGCAGCGTGCGCGGGAGGCTGCCAAAGCCCACGCGGAAAATGACGGCGAGTCAGAGTCGCACTCTCCGACGCTGCTGCGGCTGACCTGCAACCCCTGGGGCTGCAACCCCATCGTGGTGGACGTGTCGAGCTCCGACACAATGGATCCATCAGCGACCTCATTTCGACCAGCGATGTGCAGGCCTTGGGCTCCGACGAGGAAGAGTAGGGCATGAGAGACGTCGGCACCTCATGTTTCGTTAGCCGGTGCGTGTCCCATGTCCTACTCTACCTCGTCAGCGACAGCACCTTCACTCCGAGGGGCTCAGCCGGCCCCAGACATGGACACGACCGGAATAACACTTGTAGAAAACAAGGCTTTGGTCACAGCCAATATACAAATTAGTCTCAGTTGCATCACGAACCGGGACTAATGTGAGCATTTGTCCCGGTTCGAGCGGCTAAGGCGTCGGGAAGGCATTAGTCCCGGTTGAAATGGGAAATTTAGTCCCGGTTTGAGACACTAACCGAGACTAAAGGGTGCGATGCCCTTCAGTCTCGGTTCGTGTCTCAAACAGGGACTAAAGGTTCAAACTCTACCCCTCCCCCCCCCTCCCCCCCGATCGCTTTTTCAATTTTGTAAAAAGCAAAAGAACATGATAAAAACTTTAAAAATTAAAATCTTTCGAGATGTAGTTATATTACTACATCTACTACTCCTTTCGTCCCACAATATGACAACGTTTTTCACACTACACTAGTGTCAAAAACGTTTTTATATTTTGGGACAGAGGGAGTAGTTAGGAAAATTAAAAAACTTAAATTTGGACATGTTTTGCAAAAAGAGTGTTATGAAAAAGTAAAACGGACATATCTTTTGCATACGATGTCGAAAAAACGCATAATATATCAAAGAAAATCAGCACGAAAATCCGCATCCAATTTTGACAGCCGTAGGCCTGTTTTCAAATTGTTAAAATCCTTAAATTCTGAAAGGAAAAAAAATATGCTCAAATTTTAGTTTTTTTGATTTTTTGTGAAATCTGGTCAAATTGTGGTCAAACTATGGTCAAACTACTTATTCAAGAAATGTTAGTGTTAATAAATATTTTTTTAGTTTTTTGACTTTTGGTCAAACTGTGGTCAAACTATGGTCAAATCTGGTCAAACTATGGTCAAACTACTTACTCAAGAAATATTAGTGTTAATAAATAATTATTGTTAGTTTTTTACTTTTGGTCAAACTATGGTCATATCTGGTCAAACTATGGTCAAACTATTTTGAAATCTGGTCAAACTACTTATTCAAGAAATATTAGTGTTAATAAATAATTATTGTGTTATAGAATAATAGTTTCAAACTCAAACGGTGCTTAATGCTCAAGTTCAACTCCTAAGGGTTAATAGGATTGACAGCTTAGTATTGTCAGGAAAACAACAAATGCAGACTTGGAAACTAGGGGGAATAGAACTCGAAAGTTAAGCGTGCTCAGACTTGGGGGGGGGGGGGGGGGGGAGGGCTTTAGTACCGACCCTTTAGTCCTGATTTGGCAACCGGGACAAATGGGCTTTATGAATCAGGACAAATGGACATAGTGTAACAAGAACGATCGCCTGCGAGAATTTAGACTAATTTTACATTGCATTTATTTCTATGGATTCGAGGTTTTCTAATGGATATGTCCGGTTGCTAAAGGGAAAATTTGAGGTGTTACCGGCTACTAGCCTCGGATGTGCCTAAGTGCGTCCATGGGCGTGTAGGAGGTCAGATCTAGGACGGCGATAAGTGCCACACGTGTGGGCGTTAGGAGGTTTGCCCACACATTTTGTGTGGTGTGTAAGAGGAACAGCCCACACACCTACGTGTGGGCAAAACAAGTAATGCACACACACCTCTTTTTTCCCCTTCCGATCCCTCTCACACGCGTGCGTGTGGGCGAAAGAGATAACGCCCACACGCCCCGTACGTCAGGCCTCGTACCTCGTGGTCCCGCACGCCCCGCGTACAGTCACCGTGCGTCCCACAGTTGCCATGGTCCAGACCCTCGTCCATATTGGTTTAGCTGCAGTTGCCATGTCGCTGAACTTCGGTTGCCATGTCGGGCAACTACAGTTGCCATGGTTGCTCAACTGCAGTTGCCATGTATGGTCCGGTCCACTGCAGTTGCCATGATTTCAAAAATTTAGGAGTTGCCACCCACTAACACTAGGCAGTTGCCATGTAGGACTACAAAAAGACATGGCAAAAAAACATGTTCGGGTAAAAGAGAGAGTTGCCATGTTCTCACAAGCACGCTAGGGCAGTTGCCACGTAAAAGAAAGAGTTGCCATCTGCTTACGTGTACGGTAGGATTGTTGCCATGTATCATGCGAAAACACATGGCAACTGCCAGCTTTGGGTATGGGCGAGGAGACGGGCATGTGGGCGAAGTGATAAACGCCCACACACCAGCCCCCCGTGTGGTGAAAAAGAACGTGTGGGCGACCAGATGAATGCCCACTCACCAGCTTAGTCCTACGTGGCACATAAAAACTGCTAGAACGCGTCAAGATTCGTGCAGAATTGATTGAACGAGAATCTATGCGTGTGGGCGAGTTGCCAAACGCTCACACGTGTGGGCGTTAGTGTTTTCGCAGATCTAATGTCTGGGTGGCTGACTAAGACTTCAAAATGAATCCCAGTCGAATGAGATTTAGCAAGGTACCCTGTCGACAGCTTCGTGTGGTAATGTCCACGCGGAAGTCTCACGTGGCCAGTCGAATGAGATTTAGCTTCGTTGAGATTTAGCAAGGTAATCATCAACAGTCGAATGAGATTTAGCAAGGTACCCAATCCACCGCGCACCACCTTGTTCCGCGTGGTAATGTCACTGAACGAGAAGCCCGTGCCTCCGCCGTGAACGAGCACACCAGGAACCGCGCCAGCCTCCGGATGTTTACCCGGCGGGTCGAGCAACATCTCCTCGTACCTGAGAAAGAGCACCTTGTCCGGGCCTCCCTGCTCGCCTCCCAGTACTCGGCTGCCTGCCGCCACACCGGCCCGGACCCGTTGCGGCCGTCGCAGAAGACCCTGAAGAGCTTGTCGAAGTCGAGGTCCTCAGGCTGGTGATCGCCGGCGCCGATGTAGGCGACTAGCTTCTTGAGGAACCAGTACCACGACACCACACGTCCTTGGAGTCCCGGCAGATGTACACGATCCGGCTAACACTACTAGGAAAAGGCCTGCTAGTGGCGCACTTGTTTTGCCGACTAATGGCGGCACTACATGTGCGCCACTAGCATGTCGCCATTAGAATTTTTTATTAATGACTCACCACAGAATTAGTATACCAGATACTAATGGTGCACCAGGCAGTGCGCCATTAGTATAGCCCACGGTGCGTCATTATTATCTGACTTAGTATAGAAGTGCGCCATTACTAACAACTGTTTTTCAAATATTTTTTCATAAATTTTGTTTTCAAATTTTTTTCCAATTTTTTTGTTTTAGTCTTAATCTTGGGTCACTATGGCTTAATCTCGGGTCAATACGCTTAATCTCAAGTCAAATCGTACTAAGTGGTCAAACTTCCCGGAAGGTCACCCGTCCTCACACTAGTCTAGTCTGAGCACGCTTAACTTCACAGTTCTATCCATACCCCAGCAGCACCTCACTTAACAGGCACTTGTTGATATATCTATCATATCAATCCTATTAAACCTTGTTGATGTCTAGGACTTTGTTCTTGTTCATGAGTACCATGAAATTTTGAAAAATATTTCAAACTTTCCAGTCATATTACGTATCATTTTTTGAAAAACAACTCCAAAAAAATAATTTCAATACCAATTTTTTTTCTGTTACTAGTGGCGCACCTAGCAAACGGTGCGCCACTAGTAAGTTTGGAATTTTTTGAATTTTTTTGCCTCTAGATTTTGAAAGCTCCGTAACTTTTTTTCTGTTATGTTTTTAAGGATTTTGAAAATGTTTAACGGATTCCCCCAATTAAATTTGGATGTAACTTTTTGAATAGATGATTTTTCATATAAGAAACTTCTTAATCCGAGTTCGCATGCAAAAGTTATGCCCATTTTACAAATTCCAGAGAGATTTTACAAATAAAGTCGAAATTCATATTTGTAAATTTTCCGAACAACTACACCACATATCACATGGCAAACTTATTTTCTTTTATTTTTTTGGCATTTCCATCATTTTCTTTTATTTTTTTAAATCTGAAAAGGCGGTCCGGGGTTGTATTCGGTGGAATTTTTGGGCCAAGTTAGTAATGGCGCACCGTGAGAGTGTTGCGTCATTACTAGTTTTGAAAAAAAATAAAAAAATGAAGAAAATTGGAAAAAAATTACTAGTGGCGCACCATGGATGTGGTGCGCCGCCATTACTAGTTTTGAAAAAAAATATTACTAGTGGCGCACCGTATATATAGTGCGCCATTAGTATTTGGACAGTAATGGCGCACCAACACATTAGTATATAGTAATGGCGCATCACATGTCTTGTGCGTCATTAGTGTTCATATCATCTATAGCCCTTTTCCTAGTAGTGTAACGCGGGTTACGCGCTCCGGCAGCTGGGAGTAGGCCTGGTAGGTGGCGAGCACACGGGGCAGGGACGGGCACGAGGGTGATGTTGAAATTGTGTCGAATATAATGTACAACGTAGGTTACAGTTGGACTTGTAGTTGTATTGTGTTTATATAGAATATGAAGTTGTGTCCAAGTAGGACACTTGCATCCTATTCCTCTCATATATAGCGAGGATAGACACATGGCGTAATATATGGCAACATAATAGCACAGAAATGCAGGAGAAGCTGGCGGCATGTGCAGGCGTCCAGGCGACCAGATGCGGTATTATAACGGTATCATGGGGAGGTGCGCCCATAGTCAAGCCTCGGGAATGTAGCCATATCAGTGAACCTCGTTAACAAATCTCGATGTTGTGCTTGTATTATTGTTTGGTCCTCGGATGATCAACGGCTGGCCTCAGGTTTATTCTAACAGGCGAGGACGTCGCGCACCTTGTCGAAGGAGCGGCCGAAGAAGACGCCTTCGAGGAACATGACGCAGCTGTGCTGGTTGCGGACCAAGAACGGGTGGACGGCCGGTGCGCAGTGGCGAAGGAAGGGCCTTGAGCCACGTGGTGCCGGAGTTGGGGCAGGTGACCAGGAGCACATCGCCTGATGCCGGCTCGAATTGGTCGTTGAAGGCCGTCAGTGCGAGCAGGAACCGCTCGGCCACCCAGAAGCCACGGTATCGGCGGTGCGCGAACGGCGGCCACCGCGTCTCCAGTGGCAGGGTAGGGATCACCTCGCCGATGTCTCCTCTACAGCGGCGACCCTATTTTCCACAGTCCTCTGATGGCGAGTAGAGTACTACGTGTTAGGTAGGTACAGTGCCTTCGCTGTGCACGAATATGAATTGCTCTCCTCATTGCAAATAATCTTCAACGATACTCCCTACCATTGCCGACACCGAGAGAGATCCAGTGACATGCATGTCACGCTGTAACATTGTCGATCTGCCTGTTGATTCTGGGTCAGATATTATGAAGAGGGAGGCCCATGACATTATAGTATGTCACTGGATCTCAATCCCGTCGACACATAATCTTCAAAGATGTACGTGTCTTGATTCTAAAAAAAATGTACGTGTCTTCAAAAACAAAAGTGTTACACCACGTAACTTATTAACACTATTAGAAAAAAAACGCCGTTACCAATTACTTTTGCATTTGCCAATTACAGTACTTCCTCCGTTCAGATGTGTAAGTCATCTTACGTTGTGCACTGCGACCAAGGCGGAGAGAAAAACGAGAAAACTTAATATCTTTTTGCTAATTAATAGCATTGCATGCAATGAACTAACCAATGCATGTCATGTTTGTTAGTCTCAAGTCATTGAAAACATGCACGGCCCACATCTATTATAGGTTGATATGTCACAAAACAAGAAACGAGGAAGGAGTTAATGTACCGTGCCTAAATGTTTTTAGATTATTTGATTTTCGTAAAGTGACTTACACACCTAGACAGAGGGAGTACATAACATGGGATCACGGCAAAAGACTTCTAAGCTGAGTACGGCTTGGCACACACTAGCACACGGCACCCAGTAAATAGAAGGCACGTAGCACGGCCGTTTGCAGTTGACGGCTCCTAACGTCCTGTTCCCATTTGCCGAGATTCCATAATTACGTACTTAGCTAACTAATTACGAAAATATTTTTTCCCTCGCAGTAAATGTTTCCTCTACTGGGGCGACCCTCTTGGCCACAGTGCTCTGATGGCGAGTAGAGTACTAATTTTAGCATATTATATCTTCAAGGGTGCTCCCTACGGTTGCCGACACGGAGAAAGACCCAGTGACGTGCATGTCACGTTGTAACACTGTCGATCTGCATGGTGATTCTCGATCAGATGGTTCGGAGAGGGGTACTTTAAAAAAAAAATCATAAATATTACCCTATTTTTTTAATAATAATACATAGTGATCCATCAATTGGACGACTGAATCCATTCTTCCAATAGGGGGGAGGGGGGGGGGGGGGGGCAATGACAGTATGACATGTCACTGGAGCTCAATCCTGCCGACACATATAATCTTCAAAGATGCTCGTGTCTTCGAAACCAAAAATGCTACACCATGTAAGAGTATCTTCGCTAGATGATGCAAATTTTGGAGATGTAAACAGATTTAGATTTTCAAAAAGTGTTTTTTACATCTTTAAAAAAGTCTCAACTCCAACAGATGATGTATTTTGAAGATGTAAAATAGCAACTCCAACAAATAATGCAAATGGAGATGTAAAAATCTGAAAACAATCAACTACTACTTCATTTCAACATAGTTCAAACATGAAATTCAACATAGTTTCATACCTAAATTCAACTACTACTTATTTGAACTACTAGATGAAACTACTCATCGTCGGAGCTGCGGAATTGCTCCCAGAACTCGTCCTAGTCCGGATCGTTGCACCCCTCGTCCTCCTCGTCGGAGTCACCCATTCCTCCTCCGATGACTCGATACGGATCACCGTCGAGGGGCCGGCCTCGTCCACCTTCTTCACCCCCTGCTTCTTCGCCTCGACGCCGCACTTCCAGTAGTGCTCCAGCTCGGCCTGGACGTATTACGAATGCTCTCGGACAAACCTCGCCAATGTCGCCTCCTCGCTCTCGCCGGGACCGACGAGAACCGCCAGCTTCTTCGTCGCCTTCTTCGTCGTAATCTCCTGCATCCGGACGCCCAGCGGCACAAGCATCTCCGCATCCACCCGGCTCTCGATCTCCGGGAAGTTGAGGTGCTCCTCGAGCCTTCCAGCACTCCACAGCACCACATCGTAGGCACGCGCGGACTCGTGGGTGGTGGGGTACGTGCCGAGCCACGAGCGGCGGCCCGCGTCGGAGAACTCCACCCCGAAGTTGCCAGAGGGCTTCGCTCTCACGCCGAAGAACCCGGGGTTGCCTTTCGGGGTCTTCTTCAACGCCATGTCAAAAACACCGGAGAGACGCGGCGGCGGCGAGCTAACGGGGTCGGGATAGGGGTGGAGCACGGTGGTGGAGGGGGGGGGGGGGTCGTGGCGGCGGTGGCTGTGTGGGGTCGGGGCGGAGCAGAGTGGCGGCGGCCCGATACGAGTCGTGTGACGGCAGGCAGTGAGTGTTAAGGGGCAGAATCTGCGGCGGCGGCCGGGGAAGGGGGGGGGGTGCGGAGGTGGATCGACGGTTGGGCGGGGGCCGAGCACGAGGAGGAACATTGGGGCACGGAAGTGGAATGAACGGCGGTTGACGCGCGACTACGGGTTTTACATCTGGTGGACCCGAGATGTAAATTCACAACTCGAAATATTATATTTTACACCCTTCGAGAGGCGGAGATGTAAAAACTTTTGCATCTTGAAGATAGCTTTTTGACCTCTAAAGATGCAAAAGTGAGGTACTTTTGCATCTGCACCATTTATTGTAGATGATGTAACTTATAAGCATGCCTGCGGCCTGCCCTGCACCTGCACCTGCCTGCCTTGCCATCATACGCCATGGACGCACTACCACAGGCACAAACGGGCGCAGCAAGCAACGGAGATGGCAAGCCAAAGCCACATGTGCTCGTCGTGCCGTACCCGGCGCAAGGTCACCTGCTACCGCTCCTTGACCTGGTGGTGCTGCTCGCCGGACGAGGGCTCGCGCTCACCGTCGTCGTCACGCAAGGCAACGTCCAGTTCCTCGCCGCATTGCCGCCGTCCGTGGCCACCGTTGTGCTGCCGTTCCCGTCGGCGCCTTTGCTCCCGGCCGGGTGCGGCGAGAACACCAAGGACCTCCCGGCGGACCTCTTCCGGCCGTTCATGGCGTCCGTCCATTCTCTCCGATCTGTTCATGGGCTGGACGCTTCCGCTCGCCGACGAGCTCGGCGTGCCGCACGTGGCCTTCTCGCCCACCAGCCTCCACTACCTCGCATTCACTCGCTTCCTTTGGCGCCGCATGCCGACGGGGCACGACGGCGAGGGCGAGAGGGTGGTCACCTTCCCGGAGCTGCCCGGCTCGCCTAGCATCCCGTGGCGCCGCCTGTCGGGGCTGTTCCGGATGCATGAGGCTGGCGACGAGGTCTCCGAGATGATCCGGCAGATCCTTCTGTGGAGCGTAGAAAGCTCCTGCTTTGTGGTCAACTCGTTCGCCGCACTCGAGGCCGGCTGCTTCAGGGATGCGCTGGCGGCGAAGCGGGTGTTCATGGTCGGCCCGCTGTCGGAAGCCGCCGGCGTGCGCGGCGGCGGCGGCGAACCCGCGGAGGTGTGCGCGTGGCTGGACGGGTTCGACGACGGTTCCGTCGTATACATCTGCTTCGGGTCGCAGGAGGCGCTGTCGCCGGCGCAGGCGGCGTGCGTGGCCGAAGCTCTGAGGCTGAGCCCGACCGCCGCGTTCGTCTGGGTGGCGAGGGGCGGCACCGTCGTGCCGGAGGGGTTCGAGGCGGCCACGGCATCACGCGGGAGGGTAGTCCGGGGCTGGGCGCCGCAGCTGGACATCCTGCGCCACCGCGCCGTGGGGTGGACCCTCACGCACTGCGGCTCGAACTCGGTGATGGAGTCGGTCGCCGCCGGCGTGGCGTTGCTCACGTGGCCGATGGCCGCTGACCAGTTCACGAACGCGTGGCTGCTCGCTGAGGCTGGCGCGGCCGTGCTGGTGGCGGAGGGCGCGGACGCCGTGCCTGACGCCGAGAAGATGGCGAGCGCCATCTCCAAGGCTGTCACGTCAGAAGAGGGGGAGTCCACCAGGAGGCGTGCGGTGGAGCTCGGCCGGAATGCGGCCGCCGCGGTGACGGCGGGCGGAACGTCGTGCGGCGACCTGCAAGAGTTGGTGCGTGCGCTCGGTAACGTCGATGGACTGGCTAGTTAATTAATTAAATTTCTCACCATCAGATCACAGACTCACTTGGTCAACTTATTGGGTGGATGTAAGCACAAATTTGTAGGGAAAAAATATCAACCTCTACAATAGCAACAATATGGACTTACAAATAGTATATCTTATGTCATATCTATTACTACCTCCGTCCTGGTTTATAGGTCCCTTTATAGTTTGTGCCAAATTTTTATTAAAGATTTAACTAACAAAATGTTAATGCATGTTAAAAAAATTATCTCATTGGATTCGTATTTGAACATAGTTTTCAAAAATATAATATTTGGTGACATGCGTGAACATTTTGTTAGTTTAATTTATGGTCAAAATTTGGCATGAAATACAATGCGGACGAATAAACCCGGACGAAGGTAGTAGTATTGGTGTGCTACTATATAAGGTAATATTTTTTAGGTCCGTCTATGTCACATCTAGATGTGAGATAATATCTCACATTTAAGTATGATGTCAGCATCATCTCACTTTGGTAGTTTTCCCGTTTGTTGGATGTGTACTCATGTTACATGTAGGTAACATCATCATCAAAATTACAGCCTCTTACGCAGTTTTCGTTGACATGCTTGTTGGGCACAGTCCCACGTTGTGGTTGTGGTGATCCAATCGTTTCTTGTGATGTGTAGGTGAGCTGCCACGGGCTAGAATCGATCAAATTGATTTCGCGGCTAGGCTAGCTTGGGCCATTGAGCAACTAGTATTAGCATGTCCCGTCAAAGAATCGATCAGGCTGTTTGTAGCTAGCTTGTGCGTACACAAATATTTGTTCGTGCCATTTCAAAAAATAATTGAGACAATTAAAAATGTTCATGCATTTTTTATTTGTTTCGTGCCACAAAAAAATCACGCGCCCACTGTGTCGCAACTCGGACAAAAAATATTGGGCTCCAGTTACGAGTTGATGATGGACTTGTAATTGAGACAAAAAAAAGGTTAGACCCAGATTGCGAGTTGACGATGGGCTTACGATTGGGAAAAAAAGGTCTGGCCCGAGTTGCGCGTCTAGTGTGGGCTTGCAACTGGAAAAAAATGTCGGCCCCAGTTGCACGTCACTGGTGGCCTTGCAACTGGGATAAAAAAAGATCGGTGCCCAATTGCGAGTTAAGGGTGAACTTGCAACTGGGAAAAAAAATGCTGCGCCCCAGTTGCGAGTCAAGAGTGGACTTGCAACTACGACAAAAAAGTTAGACCCAGTTGCGAGTCAAGAGTGACTTGCAGCTGGGACAAGAAAAGGTCAACCCCGAGTTGCGAGTCAAGGGTGGACTTGCAACAGGGACAAAAAAGATTGGGCCAGTTGTGAGTCGGTGGTGGACTTGCAACTCAATAAAAATGTTGACAACAATTGTAAATCGAGGTTGGGCTATCAACTGAGAACAAAAAAGGTTGAGTCAGTTGTGAGTTGACGGTGGACTTGTAACTAGGACAAAATAATCGGGCTGGATTTGCGAGTTGAGGGTGGACTTGCAATTGAGACTAAAAAAGATCAGTTGCGAGTTGAGGGTGAACTTGCAACTGGGACAAAAAAATGTTGGGCATGAACTTAAAACTGGGACAAAAAAAGTTTCGAGCCCCAATTACAATTCAAGAATGGAGTTGCAACTGAGACAAAAAAATGTCAAAGTCCAGTTGCGGGTCGAGGGTGGGGTTGCAACTATGACAAAAGAAGATCGACCCCTGTTGCAAGTTAAGGTTAGAGTTGCAACTTGGACAAAAAATATAGACCTTGTCATGAAAATTTTAAAAAGAAAAAGTGAAAAGGTGAAAAAAATATATAAAAATCATGAATTTTAAAAAATAACGAATTTGAACAAAAAACAAAAAGAAAAGAAAAACAAAAAAGAAGATTAAAAAAAGTTCACCTGTGGCCACAACAGCCAACGAGGAGGCAACGTAGGAGGAGCAAGATCAATTGATAGACAACGGCCTACTGCCATGATGCCCAGCCTGATCGACGCATACATGAATAAGATCAATCAATAAAAAAAAAGCAAAGAATACTAATCTTAATGTCTAAATCATGTGGCCAGGAAGTTAGTTGTGAGATAATTATTTCACATCTAGATGTGAAAATAGGAAATCTGATATTTTATGAACTTGATCAAACTTAAGAACGTAAGGCTTACAACAATTCAAATACCACTTAACATTTTTGAGATGGTAAGGAGTATTGTTTTCAAATCTTGGGCAACCATATATTGTTCTCTTTGTGAGATGATTTCCATTTTACTCAGTTTACAGTTGTTTAGATTTACTTACTAATAAAAAAAAGGAGAAATCTCATGCACGAAAAAAAAAAGAGAAATCTAACTTCCTATCGATCTGTCGCCGGTCCAATCTTTCTCTCGCGCATGATGTGTTCCTTTTTTTCCATTCTTGATTCCAACGAGATAAAAACCACACGGTGAATGCCAGGATTCGATCCCAAGTCGCAGTTAGTCGTGGCCAGCTTAAGCCAATCCCATTAACAAACACATCTAGGTTGTGTAAGTG
This sequence comes from Triticum aestivum, assembly GCF_018294505.1. NCBI lineage: Eukaryota > Viridiplantae > Streptophyta > Magnoliopsida > Poales > Poaceae > Triticum > Triticum aestivum. The sequence continues at coordinate 745,549,575 of NC_057813.1, read as the reverse complement.
TCCAATTGAAGGATGGTGAATTGATGGATGGATCCTTTTATAGCAAAGAGCTGTGCTCCTGCGCCTGTGATCCCCTCTTCAATTAAGTAAATAGCCTTACTAATTACTAGAAGAGATTGGTGGTCAGCTGAGGGGGTGTTTGTTTCCAGGGACTTATTGGTTTAGGGACTTAAAAAAGTCCTTATAAGTCCCACCTAAACCAAACACAAGGGACTTATTGGGACTTATTGTGATGATTTGGGACTTATCAAGTAAGACTCTCAGTGAGGAGCTTATTGGGACTTATTCGCTCCAGGCTCGTTCCCCACACGCCCCGTCGCCCGCCCCGTCGCCGCCCCGCCTCTCGCCCCGTCGCCGCCCCGCCTCTCGCCCCGTCGCCGCCCCGCCTCTCGCCCCGTCGTCGCCCCGCCTCGGTTTGCCGCCCCGCCTCTCGCCCCGTCGCCGCCCCGCCTCGGTTCGCCGCCCCGTCGCCGCCCCGCCTCTCGCCCCGTCGCCGCCCCGTCGCCGCCCCGCCTCTCGCCCCGTCGCCGCCCCGCCTCTCGCCCCGTCGCCGCCCCGCCTCGGTTCGTTCTGCCTCGGTTCGTTGCAACGGTGCCTCTAATCGCCGGACAGGCCCTCTCCTGAGCCTCGTTGCAGTGGTGCAACATGGACTTATAAGTCCCTGTAAACAAACAGGTAGGGACTCGAGACTTATAAGTCCCTGTAAACAAACAGGTAGGGACTTATGACTTATAAGTTGGGACTTAAAAAAGTCCTAGGACTTATGAAACAAACAGGGCCTGAGTCTCAAGTCTTGAACCTTTTTTTTTTGCTTTCTTTTCGCCTCGGGGCATGTGATGGTGCGCATCAAGGAGAAATTTAGCATCCTACCCAGCAAGATCTGGAAGCTGAAACCCGAGCAAGTATAAAAAGAAGAGGAACTCGAGGAGGGAGACAGACCCATATGCAGAAATTGAGATGCACTTGTTTACAAAGAACAGAGTGACCTGCAATGGCTCAGAAGGAAATCGTACCGTTGCGAACAGGCCGGAGGAGCTAGCAGAACAAACAAGAACAAATAGGGAGCCATATTATTGACCTTGAACCGTGCGCTCAATGAAGCTTCCAAGAAGTTGCCCCCATTGTAAAAACAAATAGAAGTGGACTTTGCTGAGCAAACGATTCGTTGAAGGACGCGGTTAGCAAGGAAAGATTAAATGCAAGGAGTTGATCCGATCCATTCGATCAGCCTTCCACCCAAGAAACTGTGAACGGGAAGCAATCCATGTGGTGCGAGTCCACGGCTCCCTAGATTGGAAAAAGAAAGAAAATTTATCGCTTAAGCATTGTACTGTAGCAGGAACCTTCAGTGCATGCATGGAAACACGGCGATGCCTCAGGCACCAGGCACATCGTAAATTTAGGACAAACGGCGATGCCTCAGGCACCAGGTACATCCTAAATTTAGGACAGTGCTAAAGCCCACACGTATGGTGGGAGCCAAATCCGCCCACACGCCCTATAACATACAGACTACGCCATGTCATCGCATGCATGTGGAATTTTTTTTGGATTTTCAGTTTTTAAAATGTTTTATCTCTTAAATGAAAAATCCGATTGAAGATCCGTTTTCACCTTTAAATCCCTCGCGACGAGATCTTCAAAACTAGATCTCATATCAATATATTTCGATGAACTTTTTTTGTTAAAAGTTGCCATGTCTATTGCACATGAATTGCCATGATGTTTACACTAAAATTGCCATGTTATGTTTCAGCTATTTTCTTCTATATTAAAAAGTAAATTTTGACATATTATAAAATGGAGAATTAAGAAACTAGACTTGTCATGCACCATAAACTAAAATTGCCATGATACATGCACTAAAAATTGCCATGGTTCATGCGAAAAAATATTTTCATGGTCAAAGTACTGGAATTGCCATCATCAAAAACTAAAATTGCCATGATCTACAAACTAAAATTGCCACATGGCAACTTTAGTTTAAGCACCCTGACAACTACAGTGTAAACATCATGGCAATTTTTGGGCAAAAAAAATTTCGTCGAAACATATCAACATGGGGTATAGTTTTGAAGATCTCGTCGAGACGGATTTAATGGTGAAAACGGATTTTTAATTCGCTTTTTTAATTAGGAGATAAAACATTTTTAAGCCAAAAATAAAAAAAATTCTGCTGATGTCATCTGTTTATACGTGGTAAAAGAAGTGGTGATAGAGGCGTGTGGGTGATGTGCAAAGGCCCACACGTGTGAGCGTTAGTTTTTCCGTAAATTTAACGGAAAGAAGGCAGGATCACCGCAGCTCTCATGGATAGACGAAAATGATAGAGGAGGCTAGGGTCGGAGAAGACGAGGCGGCCCATCTCCCGCGCGGATGCAGCTTCAATGACGTTGTGAAGCCAAGACATGCAGCGCCTTAGCCCACCATATCAGCCCCTCATTCTACATCCAATGGATAGGATTCACTCAAGACAAAAAAAGACCTAGCGTCAACAGTTTCAGCGGAAAAGACGAGGCAGGGCGAGGTGTTTCGGCGGGGCGGCATCGAGTTCTCCCGCGTGGCAGCGAGGGTTTGGCGAGAGCGCCACCTCCGAGACCCTGTGGAGGAGAGGTTGGAGAGGAGGTCGTCGCGCCGCATTCATTGGAGAGATAGTAGGGTGGCCTCGCGGGGCTCGCGCCGCCGCAGAGGCGACGGGAAGGAGGGCCTCGCCGCCCGGGACCTTCTGAGAAGATACAACGCGGCCGCAAATTTCGTTCACCCGACCTGCCCCTCGATTCACCGAGAAGATACAGTCGTCGTTCGCTGGAGGTAATTCTGATTTTAGTCGAATTTTACTGCAGCCGAGCTCAAACCGTGAGTACCTAATTATTTTGAAGTTGAGATGATGCTTTCACTAGTAGTTCTAGATACATCTTTTTTATCCATTTTGATGACAAGTATTTTCGGACGGAGGGAGTAGTAAGTAATGCTTTCGATTTTTTATGGGATTACATGGTTCTGCAAGCAGTCAACTCCAGACATACACCCCAAATATAAGTACATGTTTGTGCAAGTTCAGATCACTCACCACACACGCACACACCCCAGATATTCAGAAGTAGAATAATCTGAATTTTGTAGTACTGGTAGGGCAAGTTTTTTTTGTTAGTATGTGAGTTTCAAATTGTAGTAATGTGGTGAAAGAACACTAACTAATACTGCAACTTGTTTAGGAAGTTTCAAGTTCTGATCTAGTGTAAGAACACTAACTAATATTCAGATATACTACTGATGCAATTACTAGTAAAAAACAGGGCTATCGTTCGGGCCTGGCCAGCCCATTAGTCTCGGTTCTTTAAGAACCGAGACCCATGGGGGGTATTACACCCGGTTCGTGAGCCCAGGGGGCCGGCCGGGGCCTCGTGGGCATTGGTCCCGGTTCGTGTGGAACCATTTGTCCCGGTTCAAGCCACGAACCGGGACCAATGGTCCTCGCTCCTGGCCCACAACCATTGGTCCCGGTTCGTGGCTTGAACCGGGACAGAAGGGGGGCTTTAGTCCCGGTTCATGCCACGAACCGGGACAAATAACTTGCCTATATATACCCACCGCCGCGGCAGAGCACTCCACGGTGCTCTGTTTTTTCAATCCGGCGAGGAGAGGGCATTTGGGTGCTCTAGTTCACCTCCTATGCACATGATTTGTTCGATGAAATTCCCGAGCTACACTAGTTAAGCTTTCTCCTCTCGAAGCTCGACCTCGGAGCTTCATTTTTCCCGAGATTTGTCTAGATTTAGCAGTCCGTCACGCCCCGTCCCCGTTTTCACCGCCGTTGATCACCCGCGCCGATCTCGTCGCCGGCACCACCGTGGTGAGCCTCTTGTTCTTATCTTCTTTCTGATACTTGTCTGATTTTCTTACTTTAGATAGATATTTGTCTGATTTTCTTACTTTTGACACACAAAAATTATATATAATGCACGCAGATGAATCAGCAATGGATGTATGGTGACAGACACACCTCCGAGTACATTAAGGGCGTGCATAATTTTCTCGAAGTGGCTGAGGCAAACAAGCAGAATGGTTTTATGTGTTGTCCATGCACTAAGTGTGGGAATACGAAGTCTTACTCTGACCGGAAAATCCTTCACACCCACCTGCTTTACAAGGGTTTCATGCCACACTATAATGTTTGGACGAGGCACAGAGAAATAGGGGTTATGATGGAAGACGACGAAGAAGAAGAGGATGATGACAACTATGTGCCCCCTAAATATGGTGATGCTGCAATGGGGGGAGCTGCTGAAGATCAAGAAGAACCAGACGATGTGCCCGATGATGCTGCAACGGGGGAAGCTGTTGAAGATCAAGAGGAACCAGACGATGTACCCGATGATGATCTCCGCCGGGTCATTGTCGATGCAAGGGCGCAATGCGAAAGTCAAAAGGAGAAGCTAAAGTTCGATCGCATGTTAGAGGATCACAAAAAAGGGTTGTACCCCAATTGCGAAGATGGCAACACAAAGCTGGGTACAGTACTGGAATTGCTGCAGTGGAAGGCAGGGAATACTGTGCCTGACAAAAGATTTGAGAAGCTACTGAAAATATTGAACAAGAAGCTTCCAAAGGATAATGAATTGCCCGACAGTACGAACGCAGCAAAGAAGGTCGTATGCCCTCTAGGATTGGAGGTGCAGAAGATACATGCATGCTCTAATGACTGCATCCTCTACCGCGGTGCGTACGAGGATTTGAACGCATGCCCAGTATGCGGTGCATTGCGGTATAAGATCAGATGAGATGACCCTGGTGATGTTGACAGCGAGCCCCGCAGGAAGAGAGTTCCTGCGAAGGTGATGTGGCATGCTCCTATAATACCACGGTTGAAACGACTGTTCAGAAACAAAGAGCATCCAAGTTGATGCGATGGCACAGTGAGGACCGTAAGAAAGACGGAAAGTTGAGAGCACCCGCTGACGGGTCGCAGTGGAGAAAAATCGAGAGAGAGTACTGGGCTGAGTTTGCACATGACCCAAGGAACATATGGTTTGGTTTAAGCGCGGATGGCATTAATCCTTTGGGGGAGCAGAGCAGCAATCACAGCACCTAGCCCGTGACTCTATGTATGTATAACCTTCCTCCTTGGATGTGCATGAAGCAGAAGTTCATTATGATGCCAGTTCTCATCCAAGGCCCTAAGCAACCCGGCAACGACAATTGATGTGTACCTAAGGCCATTAGTTGAAGAACTTTTACAGCTGTGGAATGGAAACGGTATACGTGTGTGGGATGAGCACAGACAGGAGGAATTTAACCTGCACGCGTTGCTGTTTGTAACCATCAACGATTGGCCCGCTCTCAGTAAGCTTTCAGGACAGACAAACAAGGGATACCATGCACGCTCGCACTGTTTAGCTGACACCGAAAATATATACCTGGGAAGCTGCAGGAAGAATGTGTACCTGGGCCATCGTTGATTTCTTTCGACCAACCATCAATGTCGAAAGAAAGGCAAGCATTTCAAAGGCGAGGTAGATCACCTGAAGAAGCCCGCCATGCGTACTGGTGATCACGTACTTGCTATGGTCAATGATTTACACGTAATCTTTGGAAAGGGTCCCGGCGGACTAGCTGTTCCGAGTGACACTGAGGGACACGCATCCATGTGGAAGAAGAAATCTATATTTTGGGATCTACCCTACTGGAAAGACCTAGAGGTCCGCTCTTCGATCGACGTGATGCACGTGAAGAAGAACCTTTGCATGAACCTGCTAGGCTTCTTGGGCGTGTATGGGAAGACAAAAGATACAGCTGAGGCACGGGAGGACCTGCAACGTTTGCACGAAAAAAACGGCATGCCTCCAAAGCAGTATGAAGGTCCTGCCAGCTACGCTCTTACCAAAGAAGAGAAGGAAATCTTCTTTGAATGCCTGCTTAGTATGAAGGTCCCGACTGGCTTCTCGTCGAATATAAAGGGAATAATAAATATGGCAGAGAAAAAGTTTCAGAACATAAAGTCTCATGACTGCCACGTGATTATGTCGCAACTGCTTCCGGTTGCATTGAGGGGACTTCTACCGGAAAACGTCCGATTAGCCATTGTGAAGCTATGTGCATTCCTCAATGCAATCTCTCAGAAGGTGATCGATCCAGAAATCATACCAAGGCTAAGGAGCGATGTGGTGCAATGTCTTGTCAGTTTCGAGCTGGTGTTCCCACCATCCTTCTTCAATATCATGACGCACGTCCTAGTTCATCTAGTTAACGAGATTGTCATTCTGGGCCCCATATTTCTACACAATATGTACCCCTTTGAGAGGTTCATGGGAGTCCTAAAGAAATATGTCCGTAACCGCGCTAGGCCAGAAGGAAGCATCTCCATGGGCCATCAAACAGAGGATGTCTGATAACCCAGAAGTATAGGGGATCGCAACAGTTTTCGATAAGTAAGAGTGTCGAACCCAACGAGGAGCTAAAGGCAGAACAAATATTCCCTAAAGTTCTATCGACCACCGATACAACTCTACGCACGCTTGACGTTCGCTTTACCTAGAACAAGTATGAAACAAGAAGTACTTTGTACGTGTGATAGGATAGGTTTGCAAGATAATAAAGAGCACGCAAATAAAACTAGGGGCTGTTTAGATAAAGAGGCAATAAAGTAAATATAGCGAGTGTAGAAAAGTGGTGGTAGGAGTTGTGGAAGTGTCCTTAAGCAATTGACTACTTTACTAGATCGATAGCAAGTTTTATGTGAGAGAGGCCACTGCTAGCATCTCATCCCTTACTTGGAATTCTATGCACTTATGATTGGAACTATTAGCAAGCGTCCGAAACTACTAACATTCATTAAGGTAAAACCCAACCATAGCATTAAAATATATTGGTCCCCCTTCAATCCCGTACGCAACAATCCCCTTACTCGGGTTTAAGCTTCTGTCACTCTAGCAACCCACTATAAGAGAATCATGAACGCATTGCAACACCCTACAGTGGGAACCCCTCACGCTTGCGCGACATAGAGGGCACAATAGGATAGCAACATAACCACATGCAAATTAAATCAATAATAGCAATTCATCAACCACCAATAGGACAACGAAAATCTACTCAGACATCATAGGATGGCAACACATCATTGGATAATAATATGAAGCATAAAGCACCATGTTCAAGTAGAGGGTACAGCGGGTTGCGGGAGAGTGGACCGCTGAATATAGATGGGGGAAGGTGATGGAGATGTTGGTGAAGATGACGGCGGTGTTGGTGAAGATCGCGGTGATGATGAAGTCCCCCGATGGTGTTCCGGCGCCACCGGAAGCAAGGGGGAGAGAGCCCCCCTTCTTCTTCTTCTTCCTTGACCTTCTCCCTAGATGGGAGAAGGGTTTCCCCTCTGGTCCTTGGCTCCCATGGCGTGGGACGGGCGAGAGCCCCTCCAAGATTGGATCTATCTATCTGTTTCTGCGTTCTCTTCTGGCTCTGTTTCACCGTTTCGTGTATATATGGAGATCCGTCACTCTGATTGGCCTGAAACCTTCGCCCAGATTTTTCTCGTAAAATTAGCTTTCTTGCGACAAAAGAAGAGCATCAACCGCCTTACGGGTGGCCCACAAGAGTGGGGGCCGCGCCCCCTGGAGGGGTGGTGGGCCCCTATCTCGTGGCCACCTCGGGCATCGTCTCGTGTTGATTCTTCCTCCCAAAAATCACAAATATTCCAAAATAATTCTCCGTCCGTTTTTATCCCGTTTGGATTCCGTTTGATATTGGGTTTCTGCGAAACATAAAACATGCAACAAATAGGAACTGGCACTGGGCACTGGGTCAATATGTTAGTCCCAAAAAATAGTATAAAAAGTTGCCAAAAGTATATAAAAGTTGTAGAATATTGGCATGGGACAATCAAAAATTATAGATACGACGGAGACGTATCAATGTCATTGGGTTTTGTGTTGACTTCATTCCTGACCTTAAGAAGATAGGTCTCCCTAAATCACGGTATGAGGGAAGGCTGACTGGAAAAGGCACGCTTGGAGGAGAGACAATAATATGCAGGGACGGATATTCTTGGTCTCAAGCAGACTACACAGTTCTACAGAACTCTACCTTGGTGACCCCTTATGTCGATGAACACAAGAACAGTCTGCGCTCCAAACACCCGGAGCAGTGCGGCGACTGGATTACATGTGAACACATCAGAACTTTCAGCAGTTGGTTGGAAACACGTCTCAGAGGTGAAAACACTGTTTGTGAGGAGTTGTACTCATTGTCCAGGGGACCATCTTCGACTGTAATGATTTGGAAAGGATACGAGATAAATGGGAATGCATTTTACACGATCGCCCAAGATCAAAAGAGCACCAACCAAAACAGCGGTGTCCGTTTTGATGCAGCCACCGAGAGGGGAAAGGACACATATTATGGTTACATAGTGGACATATGGGAACTTGACTGCGGAGTAGATTTTAAGGTCCCTTTGTTTAAATGCAACTGGGTCAATCTGTCAGGAGGCGGGGTACAGGTAGACCCACAGTACGGAATGACAACAGTGGATCTGAACAATCTTGGGTACACTGACGAACCGTTCGTCCTAGCCAATGATGTGGCACAGGTTATCTATGTGAAGGACATGTCTATCAAACCGAGAAAAAGAAAAAAAAATAAGGAAGTGAATACATCATACGATGAGCCAAAGCGCCACATAGTTCTTTCAGGAAAAAGGGACATCGTGGGAGTGGAGGGCAAGACATACATGTCCGAAGATTAGGAAAAGTTTCATGAAATTCCTCCCTTCAAAGTCAAGGCTGACCCAAGCATCCTGATAAATGATGAAGATTATCCATGGTTACGGCGCAATAAGGAAAGGACACAAGCGAAGAAAAAGTGAAGACTTTGTCCACAACTATTATGATGATACCATGCCAACTTTCAACCTTTTTGTAGTTCATTTGAAATGCCTATTGTAACAGACAAGTTTCCGTATGAAATCCTGATACTTCGAAAGAGATTGTCCATTTTGTACATGAAGTGCATCCAGTTTTTGCCGTAGCCCACTCAACTTTCTTGCACATGCTATGTGGATGAAATGATGATACCATGCCAACTTCCAACTTTTTCAGAGTTCATTTGAAATGCTTTTCAATTTCAGGGTCTTATAGCTCAAAATAATCAGTAAATGCATGAAAAATAACAAATGAAGTCAGAAAGGTTGAAAATTGATGATGTGGCTTTGAATGGTGCATTTTGAACACACAAAAAGTTAGGAGTTCAAATAAGTTTAAAAAAATGAAATCCGTGTGTAACAGATGAGTTTCCGTATGAAACCCTGATACTTTGAAAGATATTGTCCATTTTGTACACAAGTGTATCCAGTTTTTCCCATAACCCTCTCAACTTTTTAGCACATGCTATGTGGGTGAAATGATGATACCATGCCAACTTTCAACCTTTTCAGATTTCATTTGAAATGCTTTTCAATTTCAAGGTCTTATAGCTCAAAAAAACAATAAATGCTTTTATAAAACTCTAATAGCAAAAAGAATCAACTAAAAAGCTTTTATAAACCTCTAGTATTTCTTAAACAAAAATTATATAAAATTTATGCAACTAAAATTATCAAAGTATTTTCTGTTCAAAACATGAAAAGCAGAAATAATTATCATAAAGAATTTTTTGTTAGAAACTTTAGTAGCAAAAAGAATTGTCATAAAGATTATAATTATTCTGAGCTAAAATAAAAAAGAATAAAAAAATAAAGAAAAAATCAAAAGAAAATAAATAATTCAAAAAACAAAAAAATACTGGAAAAAATAAAAAAAATGCCGCCTAATGGGCCACACGGCCTGCATACGACTAGAAACCCATCTGTACATGGCCCAGGATGCAAGCCCGCAAGCCCAATAGGCCCAACACGGCAGTGACAAGGGTAGGCAACTGATGCCTGCATATTAGAGAGGAGCTCAGCTCCTGAGCTGCAACGCAGCTTATAAACAGGTGCTGAGCTCTCTCAGATAGCGAGGTGGGACTAAACTTCCCACCGCACCGCGTTGTGCGAGGCCTTTAGTCCCGGTTGGTGGCACCAACCGGGACTAAAGGTGTGCATTGGTCCCGGTTGGTGGCACAAACCGGGACCAATGCCCCCCCTTTAGTCCCGGTTGGTACCACCAACCGGGACCAAAGGTCTCTGTTACCCACCCTTTGGGCTGCTGAAAACAGGCCTTTGTTCCCGGGTGGTGGCACCAACCGGGACTAAAGGTCGCATTAGTCCGATTTGTCTCACGAACCGGGACCAATGCGTCGTCTATATAACTGCCACTCGTCAAAATTTCGTTCAGTTCGTTCTTCCCCGCCCCGTCGCCGCCAGGCTACCCGTCTCCGCCTCTCCGTCGTCGTCGTCGCCCAGTGCCGCCCCGACGCCGTCGCCGCCCCCCACCCCGCGCCCCGTTCCCCACGACGCCGCCGGCCTCTGCCCGTCACCGCCCCGCCTCTCGCCGCCCCTCACCGTCAACCGTCGCCGTCCCCTGCCCATCGCCCTCGCCGCCCCCTGCCGCGCCGCCCCTCACGCACCGTCGCCGTCGCCGTCCCCTGCCCGTCACCCTCGCCGCGCCCCTCACGCCGTCGCCATCATGTGAGGTTGAATTTTGCTAATTTAATTTGATGTGTAGTTAATTTAGATGTGTAGTAATTTAGATGTGTAGTTAATTGAGTTAGATTTAGTTAGATTTTTTGTTAGATTTTTTTGTAGTTCATAGATTTTTTTGTTAGATGTGTAGTTCATAGATTTTTTTGTTAGAGTTTTGTTCATATTGTGTTATATTTTTTTCAGTTAATAGATTTTTTTGGTGATATTATTGTTGAATATGCATGTTTGTATGTTCATATATATGCAAAGATCAAATATGTCATTTTTTATGATTTTTTTCTGTTCGTAGAATTTTTATGATTTTTTTGTGTTCTAATTTTGTTCATAGAATTTTAATGATTTTTTTGTTCATAGAATTTTCTTTGTCAATTTATGTATATGTTCATATTGTGTATGTATAGGAAAATTGTGTATGATCAAAGTCATTTATGAATATGTTCATATTTAGAAGAGAGGAAAAAGGAAAATAAGAAGAGAAAGTGTTTAATATAATTAGTTAGAAAAATAATAGAACTATAGTTAAACTAGTTTATTTTTAGTAAGTACTACTTTATTTTACTTATAGTAAGTGCTTAATATATAGTTGAACTAGCTAGTTGATTTAATAAACTACTTTATTTTACTATAGAAGTAGTTTATTTTTAGTAAGTACTACTTTATTTATTTATAGTAAGTGTTTAGTAGTTGAACTAGTTGATTTAATTAATAAAACTACTTTATTTTACTATATATAGAAGTAGTTCCCGCATCGACGACGACGATGCCTATCCCGCATCCTCGTTGTCGACTCGGCGGTGGAGGCCTGCTTGATCAGGGCCATGTCCGGGACTGGGCTCCGCCGGGCTGGTATTGGGAGGTGCTACCTTCCGGGGGGCGTAGGTTGGTGAGGAGCCAGCCCGTTGTTGATCCGATCCTTGTTTGGTGGCGGTCACGTGGGCCAGTGACTGTGCCGAGGCTTCCGGACACCACGGAGGTGGTACGTCACCATGTCAGCGAGGAGGACGAGCACGTCCGTCGCTACATGGTTGCGTTGGAGGGCAGGTTCGACAATACCTGGCAGGTTCTTCAGGGATCTCACTGGAGCTATGATCCTGTGATGGTTCCTTATCTTTGGGTGTCCACCGCCTGCAACGATACCCGTCGGGCGCGAGGGTTCTAGCTGTATTAGCGATGCTATATGTATGATAATATTCGAGGAGTATTAGTGATAATATTCACGATGTACGGACACAAGAGATGATGTACTTTTTCTTACCTCCATCTTCCACGCCGTCGTGGGGGTAGCTTCTCCTTCATTCCCGTGTGCTAGACAATTTGGTGTAATAATGCACTCGGGAATGAAAGGAGGAGCTACCATCACCGATAGTCAACCCGTGATTAATAATAATGATCTAATTTATGTTTTTTAGTACATATATTCAATTGTACAAGTTTAATATTTGAATTATGAACATAGACCGGAAATGTCGTACTCGGACGACGAAAACCGCCGGAGGAGTGCGACTGGTGCCACAACGACCGAGGTATGTGCGACAGGTTCCTTGAGCTGGACGAAGATCGGAGCTTCAGCACTAAGCTCGAGGAGACCTTCAATGTTTATACAGTACGCAACGACGACAATAATTTTTTTCGTAATTAAGCACGACTTCAACTATTTTAACGTGTATTTTTCATCTTTTCCAATTCGACTAGCTTATCCCATGATATGCAAGACGCTATGTTTTGGAGAGGACGGGTTTTGAAGACCATGAAAGTATGGAAACCAAAAATTCACCTAAGGACCCATCAAGATGTGGATTTTGAAGTAAAGCTGTACAATGCTGAGAGTGTAACCCATTTTGGTTGCAAAAATTTGGAAGCACTTTGCAAGATGTATGGTTTTGATGAGGGTATGCTTGTCATCATGAATCTTGGTGATCCTACAATCGAGCAAGACAATATGGACATTTGGGTCTTTGTGGATACACTTCCAATTCTTCGCCCATGTGAGCTTCTCAAACATAGTTATTAAGTAATTTATATTGTTTATTTCAAAATAGTTGACAGTTTATTTCCATTGATAGCTTATTTTCGTTATTCAAAAAATATGCGGAAGATGGTAGACAAAACCCACTACACCGATGGCTCCGAATTAGCTTATAAGGAGAAAAATCATCTGATCGCATTTTGTACTGATCTTGAGAATTACAATATCTACAATCGAACTCCTCAACATTCTGGTCAATATGTGCCACTATTGCACGTGTTGAACTATGATAACTACCATGGAGATACCCTGGTAAGATTTTTTACTATTACGACATCCGTGCATCTTTATGCATACTTCTAAAACTAGTACATAATTGCTAACTACGAAGTTATTACTATGTTTTTCAACAGATAATCCCGAATGATTGTGTACCTCATCTGATATATACGCACGGTCGCGTTGATGTTTTGAACATACAATCAGGTCGTCTTACGAATCTCAACTGTCCATACCGGATTTCTAAAAGAAGTGGAGACATGACAATCAAAGAAAGGAAAAAATGTATGGACAGTCGTAAGGAGCTTCTTGGAAACAAAAGGAAGCGAAGCGCAAGAATTGGAGACAGGATGATCTCTATTCTTCATAATGGAGAGTCAGGGTCTATATTGTTTTATGCTATTTTACCTTAAGGGTGTTTAGGTCCTACCTGATACTGATGATCATGTGCTAAGAACAATTATGTAGAGTTGGGTTCGATGAATATGAGGATGATGATCATATGACTTGTTATTAATAACGAGTAGAAGTTGTATGATGATGCATGATTAGTAAGACTTGTTATTATATATGATGATGTATGATGCGAGCATGAGTTATTATACATCAGCGGGTGAAATGAACATATCAGTAGCGTTGGTAAACCAAGGGCGAAGATATAAGAGAAGACACTTCTCTCTATTAGCTAGCTAATAACAACCTAAATTAACCCCTAAAACCCCTAAACCAGCCACTTAAAAAAAACCCTCAGCTCCAGCCAGCTGCTGACGCGTGGAAGCCTTTTGGTCCCGGTTTATGTCACCAACCGGGACCAAAGGCCCCCTTGCCTGAGCTGCCCGCAGTGGCCACGTGAAAGCCCATCTGTCCCGGTTCGTGTAAGAACCGGGACTAAAGGGGAGGGCATTAGTACCGACCTTTTAGTCCCGGTTTTTAAAAACCGGGACAAAAGGCCCTTACGAACCGGGACAAATACCCTGTTTTCTACTAGTGAATATTAGTATTAGTAGTTGTTTCAGATTTGCATCTAGAATATTAGTTGGTGTTGTGTAAACGATTCGTGGGAGGATGCGGTTAGCAAGTAACGATTAAATGCAAGCAGTTGATCCGATCAATCCATCGGTGACTCGGCGAAGTCAATGCTTCCGTTGTTCAGTTACCTGTGCAGACATTGGGATCCACGCTGCAGCCTTCCTAAGACAGAAGCCCGCTCCACCCAAGAAATTGAACGGGAAGCAATCCATGTGGTGTGAGGTGAGTCCACGGCTCCCTAGCTTGGAAAAAGAAAGAAAATGATCGCTTACGCATTGTATCAGGCACCTTCAGTGGACCGAAACACGGCGATGCCTCGGGCAGCAGGGTTACAGCGTAAATTGAACAGAAGGGAGGCAGGCTCACCTCACCTCTCCTCTGTTGACGAAAATGACAGAGGGGGCCGGCGTCGGAGAAGACGAAGGCGGTCCATCTCTCGCGCGCCGACAGTCGGCTGCTGTTATGACGCTAGTCCGTGCACAGAGGAAGCGGGGCAGGGGATGTGATGCAGGCAGCGGGCGGTGGGCTCAGGTCCCCAGTTGAGGTTGATGGGTGAGCGAGCCTGTCACCGCCGACGACGAGGAGATCGCCGTCGCCGTCGCCGTCGCCAGGGTGGGAGGCGACCGACCGACCACGGCGAACCAAAATGGGTGGCGAGGGCCGATATAGATAGGCCTGGAAGGAATTTTGTGAACACACCGATAGGGCCCAGCTCACGGCACAGCCCCACCCCACCACACTGGATTGTTGGGTTGCGTGACCCAGCCCGGCTGGAATTTTTTTTTGTGTGTTGCAAGTAACCACTTGATTTGCTGATTTCCAAAAAAAAAAAACTTGATGTGCTAAAAAAAGTAACCACTTCATTTTTCTTTTAGGCTAAAACCAGTCCACTTTATTGATCAATAATAACGTTCATAAAAATACAATTGATATGAAGTTGCTATTTTGTGTGTGATGCTGCTGTACATGCTCTGCTGCTCTTCTTGTTTGCTTGATTGTTATGCTAGTTTCTGTCATAGCCATGAATTATTTATGGAATTAATCATGAACTTGCCTAATATTCCAACAATCCAAAAATCTAATTGTAGGCAATTTCATGAGTTAACTATGGCCGGATTCGCTGATGCACTGAGGCCGAATAAGTTTATCGGTGTGCACTTTAAGAGGTGGCAGGTGCAGACCACACTCTGGCTTACTGCTCTGAAAGTTTTCCACATTAGAGTTGGTGCTCCAGAGGGAATGTCTGAGGAAGATCAGAGAAAATTCCAGGAAACCAATACTATGTTTGTGGGATGCATTCTGAGTGTTCTTGCGGGCCGTCTATGTGATGTGTAAATGCACATAGATGATGAAAGACACTGTGGGATGCACTGAATTTAGTATCTAGTGCAACAGATGCAGGCAGTGATCTGTACATCATGAAGAGTTTCCACAAATACAAGATGGTGAATAACCGTTCTGTGGTTGAACAAGTTCATGAGATACAGTGCATTGTGAAGGAACTGGAACTCCTTAAGTGTGTTCTAGCCGACAAATTCGTGGCTGGGTGCATGATTGAAAAGCTGCCTCCTTCTTGGAGGAACTTAACCACTACTCTGAATCATAAAAGACAAGAGATATCCGTTGAAAATCTGATTACACCTCTTGATGTAGAAGAGAAATCTCGGGCCAAAGATGTCGACGTTCTGGGAACGAGGGTGCCCAGACCCGCCTGCCTGCGGCCCAACGCACGGCCCGACGATGCTCAGATCCAAGACTGCGCGAGGAAGGCCCTCGCGAGGTGAGCTACGCCAAGACCTCTTGGGGAGCGACTCCTCAAGCTTGCCTCCTGAGGAGCAGAGATCCCATGCGAGTGCCCCTCCTCACGAGGCTGCAGTGACGTAAGCCATGACGACCAAGGTCAGGCGGGCGCCAACGGGCGCAGAGGGAGCAGTTTCCTCTTTGGTGCTAAAGGGACAAGGTCAGTCGCGTGTTCCCGAGGGAGCTTCCAAAGGTTTCCCTCCCGGTGCAATGAGACAAAGACCATGAGCTCAGCAGGACAGACGTCACCACCGAGCCCACCTCTGCGTCATGATCAGAGGCTTTGCAGGCGAAAATCACCTTTCGTCAGGATAGGGTGTGAAGGAAATATGCCCTAGAGGCAATAATAAAGTTATTATTTATTTCCTCATAATCATGATAAATGTTTATTATTCATGCTAGAATTGTATTTACCGGAAACATAATACATGTGTGAATACATAGACAAACAGAGTGTCACTAGTATGCCTCTACTTGACTAGCTCGTTAATCAAAGATGGTTATGTTTCCTAACCATGAACAATGAGTTGTTATTTGATTAACGAGGTCACATCATTAGTAGAATGATCTGATTGACATGACCCATTCCATTAGCTTAGCACCCGATCGTTTAGTATGTTGCTATTGCTTTCTTCATGACTTATACATGTTCCTATGACTATGAGATTATGCAACTCCCGTTTACCGGAGGAACACTTTGGGTACTACCAAACGTCACAACGTAATTGGGTGATTATAAAGGAGTACTACAGGTGTCTCCAATGGTCGATGTTGGGTTGGCGTATTTCGAGATTAGGATTTGTCACTCCGATTGTCGGAGAGGTATCTCTGGGCCCTCTCGGTAATACACATCACATAAGCCTTGCAAGCATTACAACTAATATGTTAGTTGTGAGATGATGTATTACGGAACGAGTAAAGAGACTTGCCGGTAACGAGATTGAACTAGGTATTGGATACCGACGATCGAATCTCGGGCAAGTAACATACCGATGACAAAGGGAACAACGTATGTTGTTATGCGGTCTGACCAATAAAGATCTTCGTAGAATATGTAGGAGCCAATATGGGCATCCAGGTCCCGCTATTGGTTATTGACCGGAGACGTGTCTCGGTCATGTCTACATTGTTCTCGAACCCGTAGGGTCCGCACGCTTAAGGTTACGATGACAGTTATATTATGAGTTTATGCATTTTGATGTACCGAAGGTTGTTCGGAGTCCCGGATGTGATCACGGACATGACGAGGAGTCTCTAAATGGTCGAGACGTAAAGATTGATATATTGGAAGCCTATATTTGGATATCGGAAGTGTTCCGGGTGAAATCGGGATTTTACCGGAATACCGAGAGGGTTACCGGAACCCCCCGGGAGCTATTTGGGCCATAGTGGGCCTTAGTGGAAAAGAGAAGGGGCTGCCCTAGATGGGCTGCGCGCCCCCCCCCTTCCCCTAGTCCTATTAGGACTAGGAGAGGTGGCCGGCCCCCTCCTCCTCTTTTCCCCTCCGAGGAATCCTAGTTGGACTAGGATTGGAGGGGGGATCCTACTCCCAGAGGGAGTAGGACTCTCCTGCGCCTCCCCCCCTTGGCCGGCCAGCCTCCCCTCCTCTCCTCCTTTATATACGGAGGCAGGGGCACCTCTAAACACACAAGTTGACACAAGTTGATCCACGTGATCGATTCCTTAGCCGTGTGCGGTGCCCCCTGCCACCATATTCCTCGATAATACTGTAGCGGAGTTTAGGCGAAGCCCTGCTGCTGTAGTTCATCAAGATCGTCACCACGCCGTCGTGCTGACAAAACTCTTCCCCGACACTTTGCTGGATCGGAGTCCGGGGATCATCATCGAGCTGAACGTGTGCTCGAACTCGGAGGTGCCGTAGCTTCGGTGCTTGATCGGTTGGATCGAGAAGACGTACGACTACTTCCTCTACGTCGTGTCATCGCTTCCGCAGTCGGTCTGCGTTGGGTACGTAGACAATACTCTCCCCTCGTTGCTATGCATCACATGATCTTGAGTGTGCGTAGGAAATTTTTTGAAATTACTACGAAACCCAACAGTGGCATCCGAGCCTAGGTTATTGATGTTGATGTTATTTGCACGAGTAGAACACAAGTGAGTTGTGGACGATACAAGTCATACTGCCTACCAGCATGTCATATTTTGGTTCGGCGGTATTGTTGGACGAGACGACCCAGACCAACCTTACGCGTACGCTTACGCGAGACCGGTTCCCTCGACGTGCTTTGCACAGAGATGGCTTGCGGGCGACTGTCTCTCCAACTTTAGTTGAACCAAGTATGGCTACGCCCGGTCCTTGCGAAGGTTAAAACGGAGTCTATTTGACAAACTATCGTTGTGGTTTTGATGCGTAGGTGAGATTGGTTCTTACTTAAGCCCGTAGCAGCCACGTAAAAACATGCAACAACAAAATAGAGGACGTCTAACTTGTTTTTGCAGGGCATGTTGTGATGTGATATGGTCAAGGCATGATGCTGAATTTTATTGTATGAGATGATCATGTTTTGTAACCAAGTTATCGGCAACTGGCAGGAGCCATATGGTTGTCGCTTTATTGTATGCAATGCAATCGCGATGTAATGCTTTACTTTATTGCTAAACGGTAGTGATAGTCGTGAAAGCATAAGATTGGCGAGACGACAACTATGCTACGATGGAGATCAAGGTGTCGCGCCGGTGACGATGGTGATCATGACGGTGCTTCGGAGATGGAGATCACAAGCACGAGATGATGATGGCCATATCATATCACTTACATTGATTGCATGTGATGTTTATCTTTTTATGCATCTTATCTTGCTTTGATTGACGGTAGCATTATAAGATGATCTCTCACTAAATTATCAAGAAGTGTTCTCCCTGAGTATGCACCGTTGCCAAAGTTCGTCGTGCCCAGACACCACGTGATGATCGGGTGTGATAAGCTCTACGTCCATCTACAACGGGTGCAAGCCAGTTTTTGCACACGCAGAATACTCAGGTTAAACTTGACGAGCCTAGCATATGCAGATATGGCCTCGGAACACGGAGACCGAAAGGTCGAGCGTGAATCATATAGTAGATATGATCAACATAAACGATGTTCACCATTGAAAACTACTCCATCTCACGTGATGATCGGTCATGGTTTAGTTGATTTGGATCACGTAATCACTTAGAAGATTAGAGGGATGTCTATCTAAGTGGGAGTTCTTAAGTAATATGATTAATTGAACTTAAATTTATCATGAACTTAGTACCTGATAGTATCTTGCTTGTTTATGTTGATTGTAGATAGATGGCTCGTGCTGTTGTTCCGTTGAATTTTAATGCGTTCCTTGAGAAAGCAAAGTTGAAAGATGATGGTAGCAATTACACGGACTGGGTCCGTAACTTGAGGATTATCCTCATTGCTGCACAGAAGAATTACGTCCTGGAAGCACCGCTGGGTGCCAGGCCTGCTGCTGGAGCAACGCCAGATGTTATGAACGTCTGGCAGAGCAAAGCTGATGACTACTCGATAGTTCAGTGTGCCATGCTTTACGGCTTAGAATCGGGACTTCAACGACGTTTTGAACGTCATGGAGCATATGAGATGTTCCAGGAGTTGAAGTTAATATTT
This sequence comes from Triticum aestivum, assembly GCF_018294505.1. Lineage (NCBI taxonomy): Eukaryota > Viridiplantae > Streptophyta > Magnoliopsida > Poales > Poaceae > Triticum > Triticum aestivum. The sequence goes on along the minus strand of NC_057813.1, from coordinate 745,530,258 downwards.
CAAGCAAATGCCCGGATTGAGAGATATGAAGTCTCCAATAAGTTCTATAGCTGCAAGATGGAGGAGAACAGTTCTGTCAGTGAGCATATACTCAAAATGTCTGGGTATAATAATCACTTGATTCAATTGGGAGTTAATCTTCCGGATGATTGCGTCATCGACAGAATTCTCCAATCACTGCCACCAAGCTACAAGAGCTTCGTGATGAACTATAATATGCAAGGGATGAACAAGACTATTCCCGAGCTCTTCGCAATGCTGAAAGCTGCGGAGGTAGAAATCAAGAAGGAGCATCAAGTGTTGATGGTTAACAAAACCACTAGTTTCAAGAAAAAGGGAAAAGGGAAGAAGAAGGGGAACTTCAAGAAGAATGGCAAGCAAGTTGCTGCTCAAGAGAAGAAACCCAAGTCTGGACCTAAGCCTGAAACTGAGTGCTTCTACTGCAAGCAGACTGGTCACTGGAAGCGGAACTGCCCCAAGTATTTGGTGGATAAGAAGGATGGCAAGGTGAACAAAGGTATATGTGATATACATGTTATTGATGTGTACCTTACTAGAACTCGCAGTAGCACCTGGGTATTTGATACTGGTTCTGTTGCTAATATTTGCAACTCGAAACAGGGACTACGGAATAAGCGAGCACTGGCAAAGGACGAGGTGACGAGGCGCGTGGGAAATGGTTCCAAAGTCGATGTGATCGCAGTCGGCACGCTACATCTACATCTACCTTCGGGATTAATATTAGACCTAAGTAATTGTTATTTGGTGCCAGCGTTGAGCATGAACATTATATCTGGATCTTGTTTAAATGCGAGACGGTTATTCATTTAAATCAGAGAATAATGGTTGTTCTATTTATATGAGTAATATCTTTTATGGTCATGCACCCTTGAAGAGTGGTCTATTCTTATTGAATCTCGATAGTAGTAATACACATATTCATAATGTTGAAACCAAAAGATGCAGAGTTGATAATGAAAGTGCAACTTATTTGTGGCACTGTCGTTTAGGTCATATCGGTATAAAGCGCATGAAGAAACTCCATGCTGATGGACTTTTAGAACATCTTGATTATGAATCACTTGGTACTTGCGAACCGTGCCTCATGGGCAAGATGACTAAAACACCGTTCTCCGGTTCTATGGAGAGAGCAACAGATTTGTTGGAAATCATACATACCGATGTATGTGGTCCAATGAATATTGAGGCTCGTGGCGGATATCGTTATTTTCTCACCTTCACAGATGATTTAAGCAGATATGGGTATGTCTACTTAATGAAACATAAGTCTGAAACATTTGAAAAGTTCAAAGAATTTCAGAGTGAAGTTGAAAATCATCGTAACAAGAAAATAAAGTTTCTACGATCTGATCGTGGAGGAGAATATTTGAGTTACGAGTTTGGTGTACATTTGAAAAACTGTGGAATAGTTTCACAACTCACGCCACCCGGAACACCACAGCGTAATGGTGTGTCCGAACGTCGTAATCGTACTTTACTAGATATGGTGCGATCTATGATGTCTCTTACCGATATACCGCTATCGTTTTGGGGTTATGCTATAGAGACGGCCGCATTCACGTTAAATAGGGCACCATCAAAATCCGTTGAGACGACGCCTTATGAACTGTGGTTTGGCAAGAAACCAAAGTTGTCGTTTCTTAAAGTTTGGGGCTGCGATGCTTATGTGAAGAAACTTCAACCTGATAAGCTCGAACCCAAATCGGAGAAATGTGTCTTCATAGGATACCCAAAGGAAACTGTTGGGTACACCTTCTATCACAGATCCGAAGGCAAGACATTCGTTGCTAAGAATGGATCATTTCTAGAGAAGGAGTTTCTCTCGAAAGAAGTGAGTGGGAGGAAAGTAGAACTTGACGAGGTAACTGTACCTGCTCCCTTACTGGAAAGTAGTTCATCACAGAAAACCGTTTCAGTGACACCTACACCAGTTAGTGAGGAAGCCAATGATAATGATCATGAAACTTCAGATCAAGATACTACTGAACCTCGTAGATCAACCAGAGTAAGATCCGCGCCAGAGTGGTACGGTAATCCTGTTCTGGAAGTCATGCTACTAGATCATGATGAACCTACGAACTATGAAGAAGCGATGGTGAGCCCAGATTCCGCAAAGTGGCTTGAAGCCATGAAATCTGAGATGGGATCCATGTATGAGAACAAAGTATGGACTTTGGTTGACTTGCCCGATGATCGGCAAGCAATTGAGAATAAATGGATCTTTAAGAAGAAGACTGACGCTGATGGTAATGTTACTGTCTACAAAGCTCGACTTGTCGCAAAAGGTTTTCGGCAAGTTCAAGGGATTGACTACGATGAGACCTTCTCACCCGTAGCGATGCTTAAGTCCGTCCGAATCATGTTAGCGATTGCCGCATTTTATGATTATGAAATTTGGCAGATGGATGTCAAAACTGCATTCCTGAATGGATTTCTGGAAGAAGAGTTGTATATGATGCAACCGGAAGGTTTTGTCGATCCAAAGGAAGCTAACAAAGTGTGCAAACTCCAGCGATCCATTTATGGACTGGTGCAAGCCCCTCGGAGTTGGAATAAACGTTTTGATAGTGTGATCAAAGCATTTGGTTTTATACAGACTTTCAGAGAAGCCTGTATTTACAAGAAAGTGAGTGGGAGCTCTGTAGCATTTCTGATATTATATGTGGATGACATATTACTGATTGGAAATGATATAGAATTTCTGGATAGCATAAGTACTTGAATAAAAGTTTTTCAATGAAAGACCTCGGTGAAGCTGCTTACATATTAGGCATTAAGATCTATAGAGATAGATCAAAACGCTTAATTGGACTTTCACAAAGCACATACCTTGACAAAATTTTGAAGAAGTTCAAAATGGATCAAGCAAAGAAAGGGTTCTTGCCTGTGTTACAAGGTGTGAAATTGAGTAAGACTCAATGCCCGACCACTGCAGAAGATAGAGAGAATATGAAAGATGTTCCCTATGCATCAGCCATAGGATCTATCATGTATGCAATGCTGTGTACCAGACCTGATGTATGCCTTGCTATAAGTTTAGCAGGGAGGTACCAAAGTAATCCAGGAGTGGATCACTGGACAGCGGTCAAGAACATCCTGAAATACCTAAAAAGGACTAAGGATATGTTTCTCATATATGGAGGTGACAAAGAGCTCATCGTAAAAGGTTACGTTGATGCAAGCTTTGACACTGATCCGGACGATTCTAAATCGCAAACCGGATACGTGTTTACATTAAACGGTGGAGCTGTCAGTTGGTGCAGTTCTAAACAAAGCGTCGTAGCGGGATCTACATGTGAAGCGGAATACATAGCTGCTTCGGAAGCAGCAAATGAAGGAGTCTGGATGAAGGAGTTCATATCCGATCTAGGTGTCATACCTAGTGCATCGGATCCAAAGAAAATCTTTTGTGACAATACTGGTGCAATTGCCTTGGCAAAGGAATCCAGATTTCACAAAAGGACCAAACACATCAAGAGACGCTTCAACTCCATCCGGGATCTAGTCCAGGTGGGAGACATAGAGATTTGCAAGATACATACGGATCTGAATGTTGCAGACCCGTTGACTAAGCCTCTTCCACGAGCAAAACATTATCAGCACCAAAGCTCCATGGGTGTTAGAATCATTACAATATAATCTAGATTATTGACTCTAGTGCAAGTGGGAGACTGAAGGAAATATGCCCTAGAGGCAATAATAAAGTTATTATTTATTTCCTCATAATCATGATAAATGTTTATTATTCATGCTAGAATTGTATTTACCGGAAACATAATACATGTGTGAATACATAGACAAACAGAGTGTCACTAGTATGCCTCTACTTGACTAGCTCGTTAATCAAAGATGGTTATGTTTCCTAACCATGAACAATGAGTTGTTATTTGATTAACGAGGTCACATTATTAGTAGAATGATCTGATTGACATGACCCATTCCATTAGCTTAGCACCTGATCGTTTAGTATGTTGCTATTGCTTTCTTCATGACTTATACATGTTCCTATGACTATGAGGTTATGCAACTCCCGTTTACCGGAGGAACACTTTGGGTACTACCAAACATCACAACGTAACTGGGTGATTATAAAGGAGTACTACAGGTGTCTCCAATGGTCGATGTTGGGTTGGCGTATTTCGAGATTAGGATTTGTCACTCCGATTGTCGGAGAGGTATCTCTGGGCCCTCTCGGTAATACACATCACATAAGCCTTGCAAGCATTACAACTAATATGTTAGTTGTGAGATGATGTATTACGGAACGAGTAAAGAGACTTGCCGGTAACGAGATTGAACTAGGTATTGGATACCGACGATCGAATCTCGGGCAAGTAACATACCGATGACGAAGGGAACAACGTATGTTGTTATGCGGTCTGACCGATAAATATCTTCGTAGAATATGTAGGAGCCAATATGGGCATCCAGGTCCCGCTATTGGTTATTGACCGGAGACGTGTCTCGGTCATGTCTACATTGTTCTCGAACCCGTAGGGTCCGCACGCTTAAGGTTACGATGACAGTTATATTATGAGTTTATGCATTTTGATGTACCGAAGGTTGTTCGGAGTCCCGGATGTGATCACGGACATGACGAGGAGTCTCGAAATGGTCGAGACGTAAAGATTGATATATTGGAAGCCTATATTTGGATATCGGAAGTGTTCCGGGTGAAATCGGGATTTTACCGGAATACCGAGAGGGTTACCGGAACCCCCCGGGAGCTATTTGGGCCATAGTGGGCCTTAGTGGAAAAGAGAAGGGGCTGCCCTAGATGGGCTGCGTGCCCCCCCTTCCCCTAGTCCTATTAGGACCAGGAGAGGTGGCCGGCCCCCTCCTCCTCTTTTCCCCTCCGAGGAATCCTAGTTGGACTAGGATTGGAGGGGGAATCCTACTCCCAGAGGGAGTAGGACTCTCCTGCGCCTCCCCCCCTTGGCCGGCCAGCCTCCCCTCCTCTCCTCCTTTATATACGGAGGCAGGGGCACCTCTAAACACACAAGTTGACACAAGTTGATCCACGTGATCGATTCCTTAGCCGTGTGCGGTGCCCCCTACCACCATATTCCTCGATAATACTGTAGCGGAGTTTAGGCGAATCCCTGCTGCTGTAGTTCATCAAGATCGTCACCAAGCCGTCGTGCTGACAAAACTCTTCCCCGACACTTTGCTGGATCGGAGTCCGGGGATCGTCATCGAGCTGAACGTGTGCTCGAACTCGGAGGTGCCGTAGCTTCGGTGCTTGATCGGTTGGATCGAGAAGACGTACGACTACTTCCTCTACGTCGTGTCATCGCTTCCGCAGTCGGTCTGCGTTGGGTACGTAGACAATACTCTCCCCTCGTTTCTATGCATCACATGATCTTGCGTGTGCGTAGGAAATTTTTTGAAATTACTACGAAACCCAACAGGGTGTACTTCTTGTCCCCTTTAAAATTTGGCCGTTGTGGGATCCCTTCCTGCCTAACCTATGAGGGAAGAGGATCAGGGCCACTATAAATAGAAGCTAGCTATCATCCACCGTAGAGAGGATCGAATCCACCCGCATCACTCGAGTCCTCTCGAGGCAGCCCATCCACTGTACTAGTTCATACTCAACCTCCTCGTGAGGCCAATCCACCAAAGGCAGGAGTAGGGTTTTACACGGCAAGGTGGCCCGTACCTGGGTAAATCCTTGTGTTCTTCCTCCCTATCTCATCCTAGCACCTAGCAAGCTAGAGCCCGAGCTACCGTGAGCGAAGCGCAACGACGAAGTGATTCCTCGCACACGCCCCAGAGTTCGAACCTTGTTGGGTCCGCGGAGCCCTGAATCCGACAAAAGACACTACTGAGAAAGGAAGTGAGGTCCAGCCTACAACCAATATGGTGCAGAGGTACCCACGGAACAAGAACAAAGGGAAGAACAAACCTGTTTTCATCAAGCCTACCAAGACTACTACCTTAAGAAGAAGTTTAACAATACTGAGCTAGAGTGCTACACCTGTGGAAAGCCCGGATAATTTTCCAAGGAATGCCTAGAATGTGCAGACTGCGGAGGAAAAACGAGCTCCAAGACTGGCAACATGGTGACCGCTAGCAATACTGATGGGTATGGTAATTTACCTATTGTGCTTTCATTATTTCAACCATCTTCGTAGTGGATTGATTTGGGTGTTAACGTCTCTTTGTTTACTTCTTATCAAGTCACAAGGGATTCTTCCGGGGGAATTGGTCACATGCTTCTGTTCGTGGCATTGGCACGGTGGATCTGAAGTTTACTTTGGGAAAGAGTGTGGAACCAAGGAACATGCAACATGTCCCTACTATGAACAAGAATATAGTTAGCGGCTCCCTTCCATGTCGAGATGGGTTTAAGGTAGTTTTAGAGTCAAATAAAGTAATCGTGTCGAGATTTGGACAATTTATAGGAAAGGGCTATGAGTGCGGAGGCTTGTTCCGCTTTTCCCTTTCAGATTTTTGCAATAAGTCAGTAAACCAAATTGGTGCTAGTGTTGATGATGATACAAGTGTTTGACACTCTCATTTATGTCATATAAATTTTGGTTTAATGTCTCAGCTATCCGGTATGAGTTTAATTCCGAATCTCACTATTGCCAAAAGTTCTAAGTGCCATAGTTTTGTGCATTCGAAGCAACCTCGAAAGTCTCACATGGCTGCCGAGAAGAGAAACTTTGCAGCTCTAGAACTCATACATTATGATCAATGCGGGATGAATGGTCTGTTGACAAAAGGTGGAAAGAGATATTTCATGACATCGATTGATTATGCGACCAGATTTTGCTATGTTTATTTGTTGCAAACCAAAGATGAAGCTTTAGACAACTCTGAAATCTATAAAGCTGAAGTTGAAAATCAACTAGAGAGAAAGATCAAGCGTGTTAGGTCAAATCGTGGTGGAGAATCTTTTCCCAAAATATTTGATGAATTTTGTTTGGGACATGGTATTATTCATGAGTGTACGCCTCTTTATTCACCCCAATCAAATGGGGTTTGCCGAGTGGAAAAACCACACATTGACTGACTTGGTGAATGCCATGTTAGACACTACTGGTTTATCTAAGGGATAGTGGGGGGAGGCTTTATTGGCTTTGTGTCATGTCCTGAATAGAGTTCCTAACAAGAATAAAGAGAAAACTCCGTATGAGGAGTGGATTGGGAGAAAAGCATCACTTTCTTAGTTGCGCACTTGGGGATGATTGGCAAAGTTCAATATTCCTATTCCTAAGAAACACAAACTCGAACCAAAGACAATGGATTGTGGCTTTCTAGGATATGCTCAACGGAGCGTTCCTTATAGATTTTTAATGGTTAAATCTGAGTTACCTGATATGCATGTTGATACTATAATGGAATCTCGTGATGCAACTTTTTTGGAAAATATATTCCCGATGAAAGATTTGCATATCATTCCTAGATTTTCTTTCGAAATAAATTCTGAATCTAGTACACCTGATGAGTATGTAAAACAATCACGTGAGGAAGTCTTTGACAAGCATAACGATGAAGCTCATGTGAGCAGCAAAAGACAAATGGTTGCAAAATCCATTGGTGATGATTTCATACCTTGTGGACGACACTCCCAAGTCTATCACAGAGGCATATGCATCTCCGGATGTAGATGATGGGAAATATGTTATTAAAAATGAGATGAACTCATTTTTTTCTAATGGAACTTGGGAGCTAATTTATCGACCCTATGGTTGTAAAACTGTGGGTTGTAAATGGGTGTTCAAAAAGAAGCTACGGCTTGATGGTACTATTGATAAGTACAAGTCACGACTTTTGGCCAACGGCTTAAGAATGCGAAGACTATTTTGACACCTATTCACCTGTTGCTAAAATGACCACCACTCAAGTGCTACTTTCCCTGGCTGCCTCTTATGGTCTTATCATTCATCAAATGGATTTAAAGACAACTTTCCTCAATGAAGAGTTGGAAGAGAAAATCTATATGGATCAGCCTCATGGGTTTGTGGTAAAGGGTGAGGAGAGAAAGGTGTGCAAGTTGTTAAAATGTTTGTATGGACTGAAACAAGCACCTAAGCAATGGCATGAGAAGTTTGAAAGAACTCTGACCTCTCCGGGATTTTTCATTAACGAGGCTGATAGGTGTGTTTACTATCGCCATGCTGGGGGCAACAATGTCATATTATGATTATATGTGGATGGCATACTGATCTTTGGTCCACACATTAATACGATCAATGAGGTCAAGTCTTTTCTATCAAAAAGTTTTTACATGAAAGATCTGGGAGAAGCTAATGTGATTCGAAACATTAAACTGGTTAAGGATGAGAGTGGGATTACTCTAATGCAATCTCACTATGTTGATAAGGTCTTGAGCTAGTTCAGCTTTATGGATAGCAAGCCTTCTCCAACACCTTATGATCCCAGTGTGACACTCAGAAAGAACAAGAAAGATGCGAGAGATCAATTAAGATATTCTCAAATTATTGGTTCACTCATGTACTTAGCTAGCACTACAAGACCAAATATCTCTTTTGCTGTGAGAAAACTGAGTAGATTCATGTCTAACCCGGGTGATGATCATTGGCATGCACTAGAGAGGGTCTTGCGCTATTTAAGAGGTACTATGAGTTACGAAATTCACTATTCAGGGCATCCTATTGTGCTAGAAGGATATAGTGATTCAAATTGGATCTCTGATGTTGATGTACTCTACGCCACAAGTGGGTATGTATTTACTAATCATGGAGGTGGTTCAGTGTCATGGAGGTCTTGCAAACAGACAATATTGACAAGGTAAACTATGGAAACAGAACTAACTGCTTTAGACACAACCACTTTTGAGGCAGAATGGCTGCGTGAACTTTTGATGGACTTGCGTGTAGTTGAAAAACATGTACCGGCTATTCTTATGAACTATGACAACCAAATGGTTATTGCTGAAGTGAACAATTCTAAGGATAATGCGAAGTCATCAAGACAGGTGAAGAGATGTTTGAAGTCTGTCAGGAAGTTGAGAAACTTTGGAGTAATAACTGTTACGTATATTCAAACAGACAAAAGATGGCAGATCCCTTTACAAAGGGACTATCACGAAATATGATAGATATTGCATCGAGGGAGATGGGTTTGAGACCCATAGATGTTACACCATAGTAGTAACCCAACCTTTGTGATCTGAGATCCCGTGAATTAGGATCTAGGAAGAACAAGCTATTGATCAACTGAGGAGTGTAATATCTAACCATCTCTAAGTGAAGATGTAAAACTCACAGAGCTGTAATGCAGGTTGGCAAGATGCCTTAACGTGGTTCTATTGGCTATGATTAGTAAAGATGTTGTCCTATAGAGCAGTCTTGAGAGAATGCACATATATGAGTTCCGACTATGAATGTCGCAGTCTATGAGACTTGGGTGTTCCCTAGTAAGCTCATGAAGAGACTAGAGAGTACGACGTATAGGCTCAAAACCGCGAAGTAGCCTACTGGCAGCCAAGTACTGGTTAAGGCTTTGAGTGACAACATGTTCACACAAAAGTAACAATTCAAGGCATAGTTCATTCCCAAGTTGTGGATGGATGTAGCTTAAGGTTTGGACGCCGATAATGCCCACACATGTGGGCGTTAAGGGGTTTGCCCACACATTTTGTGTGGTGTTTAAGAGGATCAGCCCACACGCCTACGTGTGAGCAAATCAAGTAATGCTCACACGCCTCTCTTTTTTTCTCGCGGTCCCTCTCACATGCCTACGTGTGGGCAAAATAGATAACTCCCACACGTCCGTACGTCAGGCCTCCTACCTTATGGTCCCGCACGCCCCGCGTGACAGTCACCACACGTCCCCGCAGTTGCCATGGTCTGGACCCTTTTCCATGTTCATTTAACTGCAGTTGCCATGTCGCTGAACTATAGTTGCCATGTCGGAGAACTACAGTTGCCTTGGTTGCTCTACTGCAGTTGCCATGTATGGTCTGGTCTAGTGCAGTTGCCATGATTTCAAAATTTTAGGAGTTGCCACCTACTAACACTAGGCAGTTGCCATGTAGCACTACAAAAAAGGCATGGCAAAAAACATGTTCGGGTAAAAGAGAGAGTTGCCATGTGCTAAAAGCATGCTAGGGCAGTTGCCATGTAAAAGAAAGAGTTGCCATCTGCTAACGTGCACGCTAGGGCAGTTGCCATGTACCATGCAAAAACACATGATAACTCAGGTAAAAGAGAGTTGCCATATGCTTACAAGCAAAGCTAGGACAGTTGCCATGTACCCTGCAGAAACACATGGCAACTGACAGCTTTGGGTGTGAGCGAGGAGACGGGCGTGTGGGCGAAGTGATAAACGCCCTCACGCCAGCCCCTCTGCGTGCGTGAAAACTGATGTATGGGCGAATTGCTAAACGCCCACACACCAGCTGCCCATGTGGTGAAAAAGGACGTGTGGGCGACCGGATGAATGCCCACACACCAGCCTAGTCCTACGTGGCACACAAAAACTGCTAGAACGTGCCAAGATTCGTGCAGAATTGGTTGGACGAGTATCCATGCGTGTGGGCGAGTTTCCAGATGCCCACACGTGTGGGCGTTAGTCTTTCCGTAAAGTTTTAGGGAGAAGTTCACCAGATATAAGCTGCCAGTCACTAGGAAGTTAACCAATGCGCATACCCAAGCATCTATTCCAGACAAGATTTTTGCTCCAAGAATCAGTCACTTGTATGAAAATGATGTTTGGGTAAATTTGCATGTGGCACGTGGTATTAATTTGGTACCTGGCGGTGTAGAAAGGCCTTGTGGATTCATTATTTGATTCAAATTTTTTGAACTGCTGTGACGGTTCTTTTGGTGGGTTTAGCATTTTTGGTTGCATGTGGGGCAGGCTGACGTGGTTGTTCTTCTGGGTCCGCATGAGCCAGCCTGGTCAGTTGACTTGCTTTTCTAGGGTTTATACGGTGGTTGTATACGTGGGCGGGCCTCCTTCCTTCTCCGGGCTGCGCCTCGCCCTTCGTCGACTTCTGGTGGGCTGTGTCAGCGTACGCGGTGCCGCTTTGCGCTGGGAAGGCGGTGCCAACTCGCCTGTCTGACGTACAGCCTTCGAGTACTTTTTGATCGGTGCTGCTACGACAGTTTAGATTTAACTTATGTTTAGTCTACGGCCTGCTACTGTTTTTGATCGGTGCCGCTGTCGTCGTTGCGTCTACAGACTTTGCCGCTTATCGCTGCCGCTTTCGTGGTGCAATCTAGAGACCCTTGTAGATACGTTGTGGGGGCTATAAATAGATCGTTCTTCCTGCTACGTTATTCAAGTAGGTCTTCGTTGCTCTCACGTACATTAACTCGATGGTGGGCTCTTCTTTCGGTCGTAATGGCCCGCGCCGTCCGGGTCGGCCTCCTCGATCCCGGCGGGCTGTTGTTGGCCGGCGTGGTGGTTCGGGTCGTCCTGCTGCATGTTTTGCCCAGTGTGTTGGGTCGTCCCGTACGTATGGATGACACTCCAGCCTCTGATGATTGGTCGTCCCGTCGGTCCGGCCGCTCTGTGCGGTCTTCGGGCTCTGGGTGCATGCCGGATCTTGTGCCACGATCTGGTCTGTTTATTTTTTCTTTTGTTTTCCTGTTTGTTTGTTATGGAGTTTTTGTGTATGTTGACTGCTTCGCTGCTTTGATTCTTCAGGGTCTTCTTCTTTGTCGTTGGGCTCTGCTGTTGGTGGTTCTTGTAGGCAGCGGAGGGAAGAGATTCAGTTGGGCAAGCGGCCTGTTGATTTCACTCTTGGTTCGTGGTTCTGTTGTTGATTGTTGTTGGATATTACTTTCATATGTGTGCTGTGTTCTGTCTCCGCAGGTGTTCCTTTTTGCAAGCTGGATCGGTCTGCGCAACATACTGCTCTTCGTACTGGTTGTTCGCCCATTTTAGGTTCTGGTATTTGATTGCTTCTCGCCCAGAAGTGCTGTGTTTTTTATTGGCAAAGGGTGCAAGGAGCTGCGCGTGCGTGGTTACTTGCATGGGCTCTGCATGTCCACTCCAGATTGTACGTGTGTGCTCGCCCTCATGCCAATGCACGTGGCTGCGTAATTGTTAGGTGTATGACCGGATGGCGGGGGAGATTTGACGCCGTAGACCTGATGTGTCTCGGCGTGGCGTCGGCGGCAGCGGCAAACAAGCGGCTCGAAAAGAGGGCGTTCATGGCGCTGAGGATGCTGTGGCGACAGCCGTCATGGCGAACGGCGCCTTGGCATTCGTGGAGGCCGAGGATGAGGAGAAGAACTTGACGAAGTGGGTCACATCTGCCTCGCGAAAGAGTGCGGCCACGGACTCCACGTCGTGTGCCGGTGTGCGACGCCTGACTCCTACGTACAGTTTATGTCTATTGACTGCTGCTATTGCTGTCGTCGGATATGGCTGATGCTTGTGTTCGAGAAGTTTAATTCCCGCATGAAAGGCAGGGGAACAACAGAGAGGCTATTTTATCTAATACTCTACAAAAGTGACAAATTTCCAACTATGTTTAATGTTGTCAAGCCGCTGGCAAATTTGGAGCACCTTGGCTGATAGAGAAAAACATGAGCTTAATTGTTGTTCTTCTGTTATCAAACTCATTCGATGCAAACCAGGGAGAACTGGGACCTAATGATGCTATAGCACCTGCAAATGATGGTGCAGGAGTTCATAATGATGGGACTACATCCGGGGATAGAAGATTTTGCTTTTTTATTCTAAAAAGTGATTTTGCAGGAGAAAGAATGGTTATGGCAACATTTCAAAAGATGATTCAAATCCTAAAACCAGAGCTACTTCTGAGGTGTTTCTTGCTTACCGGTGTTGTGGTTTGCTTCTTTAGACTTGCTTCCGTGCTCAGCAATATCCTTTTTCTATTCACTTGTCGTCGGATCAGTTCAGTCAGTATTCTGGGAAGAATACTTCTAAGTAATTAGAAATGCCATGCAACCCTTGGCATGCAGTACACCCTTTTGTCCCATTGAATCTTAATCTGAGGGTGTAGGGAAAAAGTGACAGAAACTTAAACTAAATTAAAGCAAACAAGCAAAAAATGAATAATTAATCAAATAATGAACAAATCAAATTCATACACAGAATTTCTCACTTAACGTGTCAATAGGCGCGGCGTGCCGCCGCGCGGGCATGGCTAGTACATGTGATCTGGGACCTGATCGAAACATTTCCATAGCTTCAAGGTTAGGAAAATCATTCATACTCTGAAGTTAAAAAAGAAAATGCACATCTATAGATTGATGTATAGAAAAAACAACCAGGCATTCTCCTACAGTTCAATCAATCGATTGGCTATCCCAGGTGTTTTCATTTTACCAAGCAATGCATGCAGCTGCTGCACGCAAACTGCAGTACTCCATGTGAATTTCCAGTACGTCCGACGTAATATGAGACACACGAATTATGCAAGAGCTACCAAAGCTGCATATATAGGAAAGGAAGCTAGGTGTAAAACACAGAAACACGTGGAATGGAACAATAAACCAAGCAGCACATGTACATGTTGGTTTTGACTGATTAGCTGGCCGGCAAATGTATTGACTGAAGTGTGCACCCGCGACATTTTACCTTGCATCGACTTATCCAGGCCATATGCTGATCTCAACAATAGGCTGAAAAGTCTCATGATTTATTTACACAATCCAGCTGTAGCAGTCGAGCAGCTATGCCGGAAATTAAGCCACCTGCCCGCTGCACCCCGCTGTCGCACGATATCTGCTTTGGCTTAACGGGCTTGGTCAGGCCATTTCTCAACGCCGCGCTGCTCGCGTCGACACAGCCTCCGCACCGTCATCATGCCGCCGAAGAAGCCGTTGAAGGAAACTTGGGCTTAAAGGGTGTGCGGCCACGCCCCTTGAGTAACTTCACTGTAGAGTTCCATGACGTCTCTACTGGCTCGGCACCTTTGGGTCCGCCGACGAGGACGCGCCGCGCGTCCGACATCACCATGAGGAATTTCGGCAGGACAAGTGAGGATATTAATTATCCGGAGACCGAAAACCAGGAGTAGGCGGAGTTCGTCGTGCGGAGGAAGCTGATCATACGACCAGTCGAAGAGAAGAAGAAGAATTCGGGGATCCACATTGCTGCCGGCGACAGTGATGAAGTGGCCATGGCAATCTAATCGGTCTAGTCGAAATGTTACATCATCTATTGAAGATGTTGTAAAAACAGTGAGGAATCATCATGGAATTGATTTCCTTATTCACAAAAAAAAAAGAATTGATTTCCTTTCCACCATGAAAAAGAAGGAATACATGTGATTAGAGGGAGTAAAATGCACATAACCAACACAATAGCGACATCATCAGCGAAAAACCACTACTTTACAAAATATGACAAAAGTCACTGTGTCGAAAAAATTACAGTGGAAAAAACACTTATTTAAATGCTAAGTGCTTTGTTGATGCCACTAATTGGTCGGTTACGCCCGTTAGGCTGAGTTGGAAAAAAAATGGCACCCGGGCATGTTGACCTTGTCTTCTTCTTCTTCTTCTTCTTCCTCCTTCTCCCCTTCTCTCATTGGCATTTCATCAAGCATGACATGAGCAGCCAAAGCTCGATGTTACCACCAGTGATTTGTGACGGAATGCTCTCTTGTTTCTCCATTCTTGCTGGAATCGGGGGCATTTGTGGTGGCGGCAACGAGAATGGGCGGTGGCGGCGGGAAGTGGTGGCCGCTCAGGTGGGAAGAGAGGGGGCGAAAACTTTTACTCCGGGAGGCACCTGTCGAGTACATTTAGGAGAGTTGGGCTACATTTTGTGGATATGAAGTAAAAATTATCTTCCTCTAACCGTTTGAGAAATTGGTAAGGTGCGGTTAGAGGAGGAAATATGCTCTAAATCGATTAGATCATAAATAGGTTTTTAGGGGATCGATTAGATAGGTTTTTAGGGGATCGATTAGATATGCTCTAAATCGATCTTTTTCTGTGTTGTTGGCCTAAAGCGTGCAATTAAGTCAAGGGCTAGAATTTTCTGGTTAATGTAGGACTTCTCGCAACTAATTTCCACCACGCACCAAACATAGGAGTTTCATAGGGTGTGTTTGATTCCTCGTGTTGCATCTGGCTCACACCCACCATGCAGTATACTGGATGTTTGGTATCCTGCATGGCTGTCTGGGCCTCGCCCGATGGATGCAAAAAGGGCCTCCCAGCCAGGCTGAGAGGAAATGCATGTTTTGGCCGTTTCTGTGAGTCAGCACCCGCGCGTGCACCCACGCGAGCAAGGGTTTCTCTTCCCGTCGATTCACACCCACATTTGCGCTGCTCTCCTCTCTCGTGCAACACGGATCTCGCCGCCCAGTTGCCTTGCGAGCACGTCGTCGGCGCGCATCCTCACCGCTGCAGAGGTAGAACTCTCTTTCCCCTCTCCCTCTTCCATCTGCCCCCATCTTTCTCGGATCCCTCTCAGCCGCGCGCCGCGTGCTGCTTCTATGATGCGGATGGGTGAGCGGATGTGAGCAGGCTATGAGGCACAGTGCTGCCGTTACTGCGGACGAGAGGAGGGAAAACACGGGTCATTCCATGCCCGCGGTTTTGTCGGAGCCTAACTCCCGGCCATGGCCGCCGTTTTTTTTTGGAAAGGGGGAGATCCCCGGCCTCTGCATCAGAACGATGCATATGGCCACATTTATTAAAAAGCAAATAAGTTCAACATAGGTCTTGAAGTCTCAAAATGAACGAACCAAAAAAGCTCACAAAGAGCAGAAGGGTAAAAATAAAGCCACAACCGGCTGGCAAAAGAAAGATAGGAAAACTAATTGCCTATCCTATGACATGGCCGCTATCCAAACCGGTTAGAAATAGCCCGAGCTACCATCTCCCATCGGATAGATCCAGTAACCAAACGCTCCCTGGCCTTCGTCGGAGAGAGTAGCGACCACATACGGATCGACGATGTGGTTCGGAAGATAACCTGCAAAAAATGAGTATTTGTTGTTCTATTAAAAACCAAATCATTTCTGCAGTTCCAGACTGCCCAAAGTAAAGCACATACTCCTACATGAATGTGTCTTGTTGTTTCGAAATCTATCCCGTCAAGCCACGTCCCAAATAACGTGTTGATATTATTCGGAGGAGTAATATTAAAAGCTATATGAACAGTCCGCCATAAAATTTTCGCCATCGGATAGTCCAGAAAGAGGTGTTTGATGGATTCATCCTGGTCACAAAAACTTCATCTTGTAGAACCAATCCAGTTGCATTTTGTCCAGTTGTCCTTAGTTAAAATGACTTGCCTGTGTACAAACCGCATAAACACTTTAACTCTCAACGGTACTTTGACATTCCAAACATGTTTCGAACTAGGAATGGAGCTATAATTGATAACATCCAGATACATGGATTTAACCGTAAACTCTCCATTCCTAGTTAGCTTCCAGCACAACTGGTCTGGTCATTGAGAGAGTTGCACATCCATCAGTCGTCTCACAAGATGGAGCCAAGCTTCCCAACGGGTTCCGGCAAGTGTTCTCCTGAATTGGATATTAAGAGGAGTGGACTGAAGTACTGTCGCAACGGAAGCGTCTCTTCGTTGAACGATGCTATAAAGGGAAGGATATCGAAGCGCGAGGGGTGTTTCCCCTAGCCATGTATCCTCCCAGAATCTCCTAGAGGCACCGTTTCTGACTATAAACTTTGTCCTGTTGAAAAAGACTGATTTAACTCTCATGAGTCCTTTCCAAAAAGGCGAGTCCGTCGGCCTCACTGTCACCTGGGACAAAGTTTTGGAATGAAGGTACTTATTACGCAGAATCTGCGCCCACGTGGCCTCCGTCTCTACAGATAGCTTATACAACCACTTGCTAAGAAGACATCTGTTCTTAACCTCAAGATTTTCGATACCTAGACCCCCTTGGTCTTTCGGTTGACAAATAGTATCCCGTTTAGTGAGTCTATACTTTCTCTTCAGGTCATCACTCTGCTAGAAGAAGCGAGATCAATAGAAGTCCAGTCTTTTCCGAACTCCAACTGGTACCTCGAAAAAAGACAAGAGAAACATAGGCATGTTCGTGAGCACCGAATTAATGAGAATTAGTCGGCCCCCATATGACATCAGTTTGCCCTTCCAGCAGCTCAGTTTCTTTTCAAATCGATCCTCAATACACTTCCATTATCTATTTGTTAGCTTACGATGGTGAATTGGTATACCCAAATACGCGACAGGTAAAGCCCCCAGTTCACACCCGAACAATTGTTTGTATGCCTCTTGTTCCTCATTGGCTCTTCCAAAGCAGAACAATTCGCTTTTGTGGAAGTTAATCTTTAAGCCGGTCAATTGTTCGAATAAGCATAACACCAGCTTCATGTTTCTCGCTTTTGCCAAGTCATGCTCCATGAAGATGGTAGTATCATCGGCGTACTGTAGGAGAGACACACCTCCATCAACTAGATGAGGTACCAGGCCACCTACTTGACCAGCATCCGTTGCCCTTCCTATTAGAATTATCAACATGTCGACTACTATGTTGAACAGAATAGGTGACATTGGATCTCCTTGTCTTAGGCCCTTATGTGTCTGGAAGTAGTGACTATGTCGTCATTCACTTTAATTCCAACACTCCCTTTTTGCGTGAAAGATTCTACCTGGTGTCTCTAGGCCTGATCATAACCTTTCATACGCAAGGCCTGTTGCAGAAATGGCCAGTTGACTTTATCGTACGCTTTTTCGAAATCCACTTTGAAATAACCATCTTTTTTTTCGTATGGATTTCATGGAGCGTTTCATGAAGGACCACAACCCCTTCTAGGATGTTTCTGTCCGGCATGAAAGCAGTTTGGGACGGCTGCACCATAGAGTGCGCAATCTGCGTGAGTCTATTAGTCCCAACCTTGGTAAATTTTTTGAAACTTACGTTAAGACGACAGATAGGACTGAACTGCTCAATTATCATAGCCTCTGTTTTCTCCGAAAGCAAAGTTATTGTTCCAAATTCAGATGAAACAACTGAAGCTGTCCAGAGAATAGATCATAGAACATCGGTATCAAATCCCCTTTAATTATGTGCCAACATTTTTTATAAAACTCTGCCGGAAATCCATCCGGCCCCGGAGCTTTATTATTCTTCATCTGTGAAATAGCTTCAAACATCTCTTTCTTCGAAAATGGCGCGGTTAAAACATCATTCTCATCCGCAGCAAGCTGAGGAACATCCTCAATCCTAGACTCATCCAAGGACACAAAATTATCCTCTGGAGGCCCAAATAGCTTCTTGTAGTAATTGGTTATGTATAATTTTAGGTTTTCCTGTCCTAAAATCGTCCCCTCGTCTTGCTCAAGCTGAAAGATTCTTTTCTTTCTATGCTTGCCATTAGCGATCATGTGAAAGAATTGAGTGTTGGCGTCCCCTTGGACAACTTTGTGGACCTTAGCTCGCAATGCCCACTTCAATTCCTCCTCTCGCAGAAGTTCTTTCAATCTCATCTCCCCGTCTACTTTAGCATGAAGCTCCGAGGTTTCTAAAATTGTGGACTCGGCTTTTAGATCTAGGGACTGAATAAGTGTAAGGAGCCTTTCCTTTTCAACCTTATAAATCCCACTAAGATGCTTAGCCCACCCTCGTAAGAAACTTCTCAAGTGCCTAATCTTATTCTGCCATCTCTCAACAGAAGTCCTCCCTCCTGCATCTTCCGCTCATTCCCTGGCTATCAGATCCAAGAAACCTTCTCTTTCAAACCATGCTAGTTCAAAAGAAAAGGTATTTTTATTGCCCACATGCGTTGCCTCACCAGAGTCAACCAGCAAAGGGGTGTGGTCAGAGATTCCGCGAGATAACGCTTGGACTATTACCAGAGGGAATTTCTGCTCCCAGTCGATGCTCGTGAGGACTCGATTCAGCTTTTCAAACGTCGGGTATTGCAAGGTATTTGCCCAAGTGAATTTTCTACCTGAAAGCTCTATCTCTCTGAGATCAAAGCTTTCTATAATGGTATTAAACATGAACGACCACCTGCCATCAAAATTATCATTATTCTTTTCTTCTCTCCTTCTAATAATGTTGAAGTCACCCCCAACCAATATTGGAAGTTGCTCAGACCTGCAAATACGGACGAGATCCGCCAAAAATTCTGGTTTGAGTTCCGACTGCGCGGCACCATATACCGCCACCAGTGCCCAATTAAAACCATCGACCTTGGATCTAACCCGAAATTTGACGACGAAATCACCCATAACCACACTTCAGAGTTCCAACATCTCACATCTAACCCCAAGTAAGATCCCCCCTGATCTCCCTCTTGGTGGAAGGCAATGCCAATCAAAATCAACACCTCCCGATAAAGTACTTAAAAAATGAGGAGAGAAATTGCCCCTTCCTGTTTCAGGAAGGGCGATAAAATTCAACCTATGCTCAATGGAAGCATCCACTAGAAACCTTCTTTTAGCCAAGTCATTCAGACCTCTGCTATTCCAAAAGATTCCTCTCATAATTCATCATGGAATTTTTTAGTAGTACGGATCCTGGCACTTCTACGCACCGCGGATGCTGGATAAATCCTCCGCCTCCACTTCCGTTTAGGCTTGTTCTGATCCTCCATCCGGTCCTCACAACCGGACTCCATGTACCTAACAACCTGATCCTTGATCGGGGCAATATCACCTAGGGGTTGTCGGTGTCAAAACCGGCGGATCTCGGGTAGGGGGTCCCGATTTGTGCGTCTCAGGCTGATGGTAACAGGAAGCAAGGGACACAATGTTTACCCAGGTTCGAGACCTCTCGATGGAGGTAAAACCCTACTTCCTGCTTGATTAATATTGATGATGTCAGTAGTACAAGAGTAGATCTACCACGAGATCGTAGAGGCTAAACCCTAGAAGCTAGCCTATGATGATTATGATTGTAATTGTGATCGACCTTCTAAGGACCAACCTCTGCGGTTTATATAGACAACGGGGAGGGCTAGGGTTTACACGGAGTCAGTTACAAGGAAGGAAACACAATATCCGGATCGCCAATCTTGTCTTCCACGCAAAGGAGAGTTCCATCCGGACACGGGACAGAGTCTTGAGTCTTGTATCTTCACGCTCCAATAGTCCGGACAATGTATATAGTCCGGCTGTCCGGATACCCCCTAATCCAGGACTCCCTCAGTAGCCGCTAAACCAGGCTTCAATGACGACGAGTCCGGCATGCAGTCTTGTCTTCGGCTTTGCAAGGCGGGTTCCATCTCCGAGTACTCCAAAGTACCTGTTATGATGAATAGTGTCCGGCCTCCCATCAATGTTGTACTCCTCGGCTTCAATGCCTCAATAATGACCATCCCCATGTATCGAGCGAATGCGAGGAGCCGAGGCATTTTTGCATTTTGCCATCCCCGATCCTTCGGGCGGACCGTCTGTTTGAAGAGACGGGGATTCTCAGATCCAAACCTCACTCTCCCCCTCGAGCAAGCATCCAACAGAGCGCTCCGGAAAAACCATTCCAACATGGCCGGTCGTCGCAGCTCTTCTGCTCGCTCTCCTCGCTCCAAGCAGGGGGACTGGGAAGAGTGCTCAGTTCCTCATAGCCGCTTGATAGAGTTACAAACCCAAGGATTTCTCCCACCGGCATTCATGGTCCCCGTCCGAGCCAGAATAGCCACATATAACGGCGGGGAACAGGCGGAGGGATCTCCTAATCCATCTCCAGAGAAGCGAATACGCCTCATCCTGCATCTGCTAAGGGGCGTCGGGTTTCCCATCCACCCGTTTCTTCGCGGGCTCCTGGAGTTCTATGGCCTCTAGTTGCACAACTTTACCCCCGCCTCCGTACTACATATAGCAGGGTACGTTGCCCTTTGTGAGCTATTTCTAGGCTGCGAGGCTCACTTCGGGTTATGGAAGAAGCTGTTCTGCCTTGTCCCCCGCAAACAGGGAGAATCCCTATGTCAAGTGGGCGGGGCTGAAGTATGGCGCATTGCCGAGACCGGATACCTATCCGGCACTCCCAAGAAGGCACCAGAGAACTGGCCTTCAGAGTGGTTTTACATTGATGACGTTCCCCTTCGGATCCAGTCCGGACAGGTCTCCCCGAGTTCAGTAACGCCCCGCCGAGGGCACGTCTAAGCTGGCGCCTCCGGGGCCCCCAAGATGAGGATACCAGGGAAATACATTTCTTGATGACTAGGATAAAGTTACTAGCCAAATCCGGACTGACGATAGTCGAGGTTATGGCAATATGCATAATGCGGGGAGTGCAACCGCTTCAATATCAGGGGAAGCCCATGTGGCACTTCAATGCGGAAGACGATGCCACCCGCTGTGGCCGTAAGGGTCGGGACTCCGCCAAAGCTCTGGCAAGGATATTGTCCGATTTATACAAAGGGGAAGAGGACGAATTCCTTCACATTAAAACACGGGATGGATTTGTTGGAAATATGCCCTAGAGGCAATAATAAAAGTATTATTATTATATTTCCTTGTTCATGATAATTGTCTTTTATTCATGCTATAATTGTATTATCCGGAAATCATAATACACGTGTGAATGCATAGACCACAATATGTCCCTAGTGAGCCTCTAGTTGACTAGCTCGTTGATCAACAGATAGTCATGGTTTCCTGACTATGGACATTGGATGTCATTGATAGCGGGATCACATCATTAGGAGAATGATGTGATGGACAAGATCCAATCCTAAGCATAGCACAAGATCGTGTAGTTCGTTTGCTAGAGCTTTTCCAATGTCAAGTATCTTTTCCTTAGACCATGAGATCGTGTAACTCCCGGATACCGTAGGAGTGCTTTGGGTGTACCAAACGTCACAACGTAACTGGGTGACTATAAAGGTGCACTAAAGGTATCTCCGAAAGTGTCTGTTGGGTTGACACGGATCGAGACTGGGATTTGTCACTCCGCATGACGGAGAGGTATCTCTGGGCCCACTCGGTAATGCATCATCATAATGAGGTCAAAGTGACCAAGTGTCTGGTCACGGGATCGGTACGAGTAAAGTGACTTGCTGGTAACGAGACTGAACGAGGTATTGGGATACCGACGATCGAGTCTCGGGCAAGTAACGTACCGTTTGACAAAGGGAATTGTATACGGGGTTGCTTAAATCCTCGACATCGTGGTTCATCTGATGAGATCATCGAGGAGCATGTGGGAGCCAACATGGGTATCCAGATCCCGCTGTTGGTTATTGACCGAAGAGCCGTCTCGTTCATGTCTGCATGTCTCCCGAACCCGTAGGGTCTACACACTTAAGGTTCGGTGACGCTAGGGTTGTATGAATATGAGTATGCAGCAAACCGAAAGTTGTTCGGAGTCCCGGATGAGATCCCGGACGTCACGAGGAGTTCCGGAATGGTCCGGAGGTAAAGAATTATATATAGGAAGTGCCATTTCGGCCATCGGGTGAATTTCAGGGGTGACCGGTATTGTACCGGGACCACCGGAAGGGTCCCGGGGGTCCACCGGGTGGGGCCACCTATCCTGGAGGGCCCCGTGGGCTGAAGTGGGGAGGGAACCAGACCCTGGTGGGCTGGTGCGCCCCCCCCATGGGCCCCCCTCATGCGCCTAGGGTTGGGAACCCTAGGGGAGGGGGCGCCCCACTTGCCTTGGGGGGCAAGTCTCCCCCCCTTGGCCGCCGCCCCCCCATCTAGATGAGATCTAGAGGGGCCGGCGTCCCCCCCAGGGGGCCTATATAAAGGGGGGGGAGGGAGGGCAGCCGCACCCCCTGCATCTTGGCGCCTCCCTCTCCCCTGCTACACCTCTCCCTCTCGCAGAAGCTCAGCGAAGCCCTGCTGCGGTGACTGCTGCATCCACCACCACGCCGTCGTGCTGCTGGATCTTCATCAACCTCTCCTTCCCCCTTGCTGGATCAAGAAGGAGGAGACGTCACGCTGACCGTACGTGTGTTGAACGCGGAGGTGCCGTCCGTTCGGCGCTAGGATCTCCGGTGATTTGGATCACGACGAGTACGACTCCCTCAACCCCGTTCTCTTGAACGCTTCCGCTCGCGATCTACAAAGGTATGTAGATGCACTTCGATCACTCGTTGCTAGAAGAACTCATAGATGGATCTTGGTGAAACCGTAGGAAATTTTTTATTTTCTGCAACGTTCCCCAACAGTGGCATTATGAGCTAGGTCTATGCGTAGTTCTCTATTGCACGAGTAGAACACAATTTGTTGTGGGCGTAGATATTGTCAACTCTCTTGCCGCTACTAGTCTTATCTTGCTTCAACGGTATTGTGGGATAAAGCGGCCCGGACCGACCTTACACGTACGCTTATGTGAGACAGGTTCCACCGACTGACATGCACAAGTTGCATAAGGTGGCTAGCGGGTGTCTGTCTCTCCCATTTTAGTTGGAGCGGATTCGATGAAAAGGGTCCTTATGAAGGGTAAATAGAAGTTGACAAATCACGTTGTGGCCTTCACGTAGGTAAGAAAACATTCTTGCTAGAACCCTATTGCAGCCACGTAAAACTTGCAACAACAATTAGAGGACGTCTAACTTGTTTTTGCAGCAAGTGTTTTGTGCTGTGATATGGCCAAAGTTGTGATGAATGATGAATGATATATGTGATGTATGAGATCATGTTCTTGTAATAGGAATCACGACTTACATGTCGATGAGTATGACAACCGGCAGGAGCCATAGGAGTTGTCTTTATTTTTGTATGACCTGCGTGTCATTGAGAAACGCCATGTAAATTACTTTACTTTATTGCTAAACGTGTTAGCCATAGTAGTAGAAGTAATAGTTGGCGAGCAACTTCATGGAGACACGATAATGGAGATCATGATGATGGAGATCATGGTGTCATGCCGGTGACAATATGATCATGGAGCCCCGAAGATGGAGATCAAAGGAGCTATATGATATTGGCCATATCATGTCACTACTATATAATTGCATGTGATGTTTATTATGTTTATGCATCTTGTTTACTTAGAACGACGGTAGTAAATAAGATGATCCCTTATAATAATTTCAAGAAAGTGTTCTCCCTAACTGTGCACCGTTGCTAAAGTTCGTCGTTTCGAAGCACCACGTGATGATCGGGTATGATAGATCCTTACGTTCACATACAACGGGTGTAAGACAGTTTTACACATGCAAAACACTTAGGTTAACTTGACGAGCCTAGCATGTACAGACATGGCCTCGGAACACAAGAGACCAAAAGGTCGAACATGAGTCGTATGGAAGATACGATCAACATGGAGATGCTCACCGACGATGACTAGTCCGTCTCACGTGATGATCGGACACGGCCTAGTCGACTCGGATCATGTAACACTTAGATGACTAGAAGGATGTCAAATCTGAGTGGGAGTTCATTAAATAATTTGATTAGATGAACTTTATTATCATGAACAATAGTCTAAAATCTTTGCAAAATGTCTTGTAGATCAAATGGCCAACGCTCATGTCACCATGAACTTCAACGCGTTCCTAGAGAAAACCAAGCTGAAAGATGATGGCAGCAACTATTCGGACTGGGTCCGGAACCTGAGGATCATCCTCATAGATGCCAAGAAACAATATGTCCTAGAAGCACCGCTAGGTGAAGCACCCATCCTAGAGAACCAAGACGTTATGAACGCTTGGCAGTCTCGTGCTGATGATTACTCTCTCGTTCAGTGCGGCATGCTTTACAGCTTAGAACCGGGGCTCCAAAAGCGTTTTGACCAACACGGAGCATATGAGATGTTCGAAGAGCTGAAACTAGTTTTCCAAGCTCATGCCCGGGTCGAGAGATATGAAGTCTCCGACAAGTTCTACAGTTGTAAGATGGAGGAAAATAGTTCTGTCAGTGAGCACATACTCAAAATGTCTGGGTTGCACAACCGCCTGTCCCAGCTGGACATTAACCTCCCGGACGAGGCGGTCATTGACAGAATCCTTCAGTCGCTCCCACCGAGCTACAAGAGCTTTGTGATGAACTACAATATGCAGGGGATGGTGAAAACTATTCCTGAAGTATTTTCAATGCTGAAGTCAGCAGAGGTAGTAATAAAGAAGGAGCATCAAGTGTTGATGGTCAATAAAACCACTAAGTTCAAGAAGGGCAAGGGTAAGAAAAACTTCAAGAAGGACGGCAAGGATGTTGCCGCGCCTGGTAAGCCAGTTGCCAAGAAGAAGTCAGGCAATGGACCCAAGCCTGAGACTGAGTGTTTTTATTGCAAAGGGAAGGGTCACTGGAAGCGGAACTGCCCCAAATACTTAGCAGACAAGAAGGCCGGCAACACTAAAGGTATATTTGATATACATGTAATTGATGTGTACCTTACCAGTACTCGTAGTAACTCCTAGGTATTTGATACCGGTGCCGTTGCTCATATATGTAACTCACAGCAGGAGCTGCGGAATAAGCGGAGACTGGCGAAGGACGAGGTGACGATGCGCGTCGGGAATGGTTCCAAGGTCGATGTGATCGCTGTCGGCACGCTACCTCTACATTTACCTACGGGATTAGTTTTAAACCTCAATAATTGTTATTTAGTGCCAAGTTTGAGCATGAACATTGTATCAGGATCTCGTTTAATATGAGATGGCTACTCATTTAAATCCGAGAATAATGGTTGTTCTATTTATATGGGAGAAATGTTTTGTGGTCATGCTCCGATGGTCAATGGTTTATTCTTAATGAATCTCGAATGTAATGTTACACATATTCATAGTGTGAATACCAAAAGATGTAAAGTTGATAACGATAGTCCCACATACTTGTGGCACTGCCGCCTTGGTCACATTGGTGTCAAGCGCATGAAGAAGCTCCATGCTGATGGACTTTTAGAGTCTCTCGATTATGAATCATTTGACACATGCGAACCATGCCTTATGGGCAAAATGACCAAGACTCCGTTCTCCGGAACAATGGAGCGAGCGACCAACTTATTGGAAATCATACATACCGATGTGTGCGGCCCAATGAGCGTTGAGGCTCGCGGAGGATATCGTTATGTTCTCACTCTCACAGACGACTTAAGTAGATATGGGTATGTCTACTTGATGAAACACAAGTCTGAGACCTTTGAAAAGTTCAAGGAATTTCACAATGGGGTAGAAAATCAACGTGACCGAAAAATAAAGTTCTTACGATCAGATCGTGGAGGAGAATATTTAAGTCACGAATTTGGTACACACTAAGGAAATGTGGAATCGTTTCACAACTCACGCTGCCTGGAACACCTCTGCGTAACGGTGTGTCCGAACGTCGTAATCGTACTCTATTGGATATGGTGCGATCTATGATGTCTCCTACTGATTTGCCGCTATCATTTTGGGGATACGCTCTAGAGACAGCTACATTCACTTTAAATAGGGCACCGTCTAAATCGGTTGAGACGACACTGTATGAATTATGGTTTGGGAAGAAACTTAAGCTGTCGTTTCTAAAAGTTTGGGGATGCGATGCTTATGTCAAGAAACTTCAACCTGAAAAGCTCGAACCCAAGTCGGAAAAATGCGTCTTCATAGGATATCCTAAGGAAACCTTTGGGTATACCTTCTACCTTAGATCCAAAGGCAAGGTCTTTGTTGCCAAGAACGGATCCTTTTTGGAAAAAGAGTTTCTCTCGAAAGGAGTAAGTGGGAGGAAAGTAGAACTCAATGAAGTACTACCTCTTGAACCGGAAAGTGGTGCAGCTCAAGAAAATTTTTCTGTGGTGCCTACACCGACTGGAGAGGAAATTAATGATGATGATCAAGGTACTTCGGATCAAGTTGCTACTGAACTTCGTAGGTCCACAAGGACACGTTCCACACCAGAGTGGTATGGCAACCCTGTCCTAAAAATCGTGTTGTTGGACAACAGTGAACCTTCGAACTATGAAGAAGCAATGGCGGGCCCAGATTCCAACAAATGGCTTGAAGCCATGCAATCCGAGATAGGATACATGTATGAAAACAAAGTATGGACTTTGACAGACTTGCCCGATGATCGGCGAGCGATAGAAAACAAATGGATCTTTAAGAAGAAGACGGACGCGGATGGTAATGTTACCATCTATAAAGCTCGACTTGTCGCCAAGGGTTATCGGCAAGTTCAAGGGGTTGACTACGATGGGACTTTCTCTCCCGCAGCGAAGCTGAAGTCCGTCCGAATCATGTTAGCAATTGCCGCATACTATGATTATGAGATATGGCAAATGGACGTCAAAACGGCATTCCTTAACGGCTATCTTAAGGAAGAACTATATATGATGCAGCCGGAAGGTTTTGTCGACCCTAAGAATGCTAACAAGGTATGCAAGCTCCAGCGATCCATTTATGGGCTGGTGCAAGCATCTCGGAGTTGGAACATTCGCTTTGATGAACTGATCAAAGCGTTTGGGTTTGTGCAGACTTATGGAGAAGCCTGTGTTTACAAGAAAGTGAGTGGGAGTTCTGTAGCATTTCTCATATTATATGTAGATGACATACTTTTGATGGGAAATGATATAGAACTTTTGGACAGCATTAAGGCCTACTGGAATAAGAGTTTTTCAATGAAGGACCTTGGAGAAGCTGCTTATATATTAGGCATCAAGATCTATAGAGATAGATCGAGATGCCTCATAGGTCTTTCACAAAGCACATACCTTGATAAGATATTGAAGAAGTTCAAAATGGATCAGTCCAAGAAAGGGTTCTTTCCTGTTTTACAAGGTGTGAAATTGAGCTCGGCTCAATGTCCGACCACGGCAGAAGATATAGAAGAGATGAGTGTCATCCCCTATGCCTCAGCCATAGGGTCTATTATGTATGCCATGCTGTGTACCAGACCTGATGTAAACCTTGTCATAAGTTTGGTAGGAAGGTACCAAAGTAATCCCGGCAAGGAACACTGGACAGCGGTCAAGAATATCCTGAAGTACCTGAAAAGGACTAAGGACATGTTTCTCGTTTATGGAGGTGATGAAGAGCTCGTCGTAAAGGGTTACGTCGATGCTAGCTTCGACACAGATCTGGATGACTCTAAGTCACAAACCGGATACGTGTATATGTTGAATGGTGGGGCAGTAAGCTGGTACAGCTGCAAGCAGAGCGTCGTGGCGGGATCTACATGTGAAGCGGAGTACATGGCAGCCTCGGAGGCAGCGCATGAAGCAATTTGGGTGAAGGAGTTCATCACCGACCTAGGAGTCATACCCAATGCGTGGGGGCCGATCAAACTCTTCTGTGACAACACTGGAGCTATTGCACTTGCCAAGGAGCCCAGGTTTCACAAGAAGACCAGGCAAATCAAGCGTCGCTTCAACTCCATTCGTCAAAATGTTCAAGATGGAGACATAGAAATTTGCAAAGGCATGCGGATCTGAATGTCGCAGATCCGTTGACTAAACCTCTTCCGCGAGCAAAACATGATCAACACCAGAACTCTATGGGTGTTCGATTCATCACAATGTAACTAGATTATTGACTCTAGTGCAAGTGGGAGACTGTTGGAAATATGCCCTAGAGGCAATAATAAAAGTATTATTATTATATTTCCTTGTTCATGATAATTTTCTTTTATTCATGCTATAATTGTATTATCCGGAAATCGTAATACACGTGTGAATGCATAGACCACAGTATGTCCCTAGTGAGCCTCTAGTTGACTAGCTCGTTGATCAAGAGATAGTCATGGTTTCCTGACTATGGACTTTGGATGTCATTGATAACGGGATCACATCATTAGGAGAATGATGTGATGGACAAGACCCAATCCTAAGCATAGCACAAGATCGTGTAGTTCGTTTGCTAGAGCTTTTCCAATGTCAAGTATCTTTTCCTTAGACCATGAGACCGTGTAACTGCCGGATACCGTAGGAGTGCTTTGGGTGTACCAAACGTCACAACGTAACTGGGTGACTATAAAGGTGCACTAAAGGTATCTCCGAAAGTGTCTGTTGGGTTGACACGGATCGAGACTGGGATTTGTCACTCCGCATGACGGAGAGGTATCTCTGGGCCCACTCGGTAATGCATCATCATAATGAGCTCAAAGTGACCAAGTGTCTGGTCACGGGATCATGCATTACGGTACGAGTAAAGTGACTTGCCGGTAACGAGACTGAACGAGGTATTGGGATACCGACGATCGAGTCTCGGGCAAGTAACGTACCGTTTGACAAAGGGAATTGTATACGGGGTTGCTTAAATCCTCGACATCGTGGTTCATCCGATGAGATCATCGAGGAGCATGTGGGAGCCAACATGGGTATCCAGATCCTGCTATTGGTTATTGACCGGAGAGCCGTCTCGGTCCTGTCTGCATGTCTCCCGAACCCGTAGGGTCTACACACTTAAGGTTCGGTGATGCTAGGGTTGTATGAATATGAGTATGCAGCAAACCGAAAGTTGTTCGGAGTCCCGGATGAGATCCCGGACGTCACGAGGAGTTCCAGAATGGTCCGGAGGTAAAGAATTATATATAGGAAGTGCTATTTCGGCCATCGGGTGAATTTCGGGGGTCAACGGTATTGTACCGGGACCACCGGAAGGGTCCCGGGGGTCCACCGGGTGGGGCCACCTATCCCGGAGGGCCCCATGGGCTGAAGTGGGGAGGGAACCAGCCCCTGGTGGGCTGGTGCGCCCCCCCATGGGCCCCCCTCATGCACCTAGGGTTGGGAACCCTAGGGGAGGAGGCGCCCCACTTGCCTTGGGGGGCAAGTCTCCCCCCCTTGGCCGCCGCCCCCCCCCATCTAGATGAGATTTAGAGGGGCTGGCGCCCCCCCAGGGGGCCTATATAAAGGGGAGGGAGGGAGGGCAGCCGCACCCCCTGCATCTTGGCGCCTCCCTCTCCCCTGCTACACCTCTCCCTCTCGCAGAAGCTCGGCGAAGCCCTGCTGCGGTGACTGCTGCATCCACCACCACGCCGTTGTGCTGCTGGATCTTCATCAACCTCTCCTTCCACCTTGTTGGATCAAGAAGGAGGATATGTCATGCTGACCGTACGTGTGTTGAACGCGGAGATGCCGTCCGTTCGGCGCTAGGATCTCCGGTGATTTGGATCACGACGAGTACGACTCCCTCAACCCCGTTCTCTTGAACGCTTCCGCTCACGATACAAAGGTATGTAGATGCACTCCGATCACTCGTTGCTAGAAGAACTCATAGATGGATCTTGGTGAAACCGTAGGAAAATTTTTATTTTCTGCAACGTTCCCCAACAGGATTCTCCATGTACAACCCCCCAAACTGGGTAAGTTGTCATTCCTTTCCCTGCTCCACTTACTGTGGCGCTCTTCGCTAAGATTATCTGCCTCGATATTTCCGAGCAGGAACTGAGGAGGGCCGTAGAAGGAATCTCCAGCCCCTCCCTACAGCCAGAGGACCCCGGAAGGGCCCTAGATCCAGGACTCGAAGAAGATCCGGATATTACCGTGGAGCTTGTCAACGGGATATTTTATCAAGCGAGTTGCGATGGCGCCTCAGTGGCCATTATTGCCGACTATCCCGGACTGCTGCCTACGTCGCGTGTAAGCCAAGCCGAAAACCCTATCCTCCGAAGAGGACTCCTTTCAGATGTCATGCCTTACCCTTAAAGTGTCGTGTTTTTGTAGAGATGACGGTCAGAGCGCGGGGTTGAGCCCCTAGGGACTCGTCGGCCACGGGCGTCCGAATCGGGTAGGCTCAAGAGGAAGGCGGTTAGGGTCGACACGCTCTACAGAGGTAAGGCGAAGACCTGTCCCGTGATTATTGTATTTGAAGTATAACAGCGCCCTTTGTGTCTCGGTCAGGAAGAGGAGTAGCCGGACTATATCCGGGGCTCCTGCCAATCGCGCCTCCACCAACCGGATTCCAGAACCGGCTCCGAGAGCGGAGGCGGACGTGGGGCCTATGCCGCATAGTTCTCCGACAGAGGACGCGGATATGCTCTCTGCCACGAATTCCGAAGTAGAGAGCACCATGAATCACCGGCGCCGACGGGCTGTACTTCGCAACAATATCTTTTCCGAAGAGGCATTTAATGCTTTCAATTCGGGAGACGCATACATCCGAGCTGCTCAAGGCAGGCTTTCCCGAGCGACGGACCAGTATACCAAAGATATACGGGTAAGAAAATTTGATAAGCATGTATAGCAGTAGCCCCTGATACTTGAAACGGTTGGAACAACTGTTTTAAGGGTCAATTTATGCACAGGTCCTTGTAGATAAGAATGAGCAATTGTCTCGGGAGCTGGAGGAGTGCAAGGCCCAGCTGAGGGCCACGGTTGCCAAGTTAGAGGAATCCCAGAAGGCCTCATCTGGTAACATTTGTCTCAATTGTACGAAGATGCACCAGTTAGTAAATGGCTGGTATGACAAGTCTAACAGAAAATTCTGCAGACGATCCTGGGGTGAATCCAGAGGGCGTAAGAGATGACGAGTCGCATCTCAAAAGGCAGCTAAAGGCGGGCGAGCGCGTTCTTACGCAAGTTAGGCAGGAGAAGAACAATCTTCAAGATGCCAATGTCCGGCTGGACGTGGAATTGAAAGACGTCCGCGCTCAGCTGGCGGACTCCGTGAAGGAGAACAAAAGGCTTCGACGCGGCATTTATGGTAATTTCCTAGACGAAATGTATTATAGTTCGGCGAGGAAGCATATTGAAAGAATTTTTCTTGTAGGAATGTTAACGGGTCGCCCTGAGGAGGAGATGCCCTCATCTGCAAGCGATTTACTACAAGACCTCTCACAACTGCACGAGTGAGCTCGGCAGGTGATGCAAGGCGTTGCTCAGGCCTTGTGGCCATCAAGCTTCCTGCCGAATGGCATGGGGGAGCTTTTGGATATGCTTCAAGGAGCACGGCGGCAATTCCGATTGTGGAAGATGTCAGCTTGCTGGCAAGGTGCAAGAGAAGCCTGGGCTATGGTGAAGACGCGCTACACCAAGCTGGATCCGAGCCATATGGCCGAAGTAGGACCGGCGGGGCCAAATGGGCAAGAAATTCCCGTGAGTCTGGTATATGACCATGTAGCGTTAGCCGCCAAGTATTATCAATAGGATTGTAAGCTAGATAGCCTGTTGGATGGTATAGAGGAGGAATATGGTCAGTCCAAGTGACTGTGTAATTCAATGGACATAAGTAGTCCCTAGCCGGATTAAAATCATTTGTCGTGGCAGACCTTTTCGCTTCAGCCCCCAGATCCTACAGTCCGGGGTGTGTCCGAATACCCGCTCAGTTATACAGAACCGGGGTATGCGTGGAAACCAGACATAGGGGTCATAAGTGCTTGAATAGACAAGTACCCAACTAGTTATGTTATATTACATGGATAGTAAGAAACATCTTCCAGGGAGAATAGTTCCGTTAGGGGTTCCTTTCCCTGGGTACGCATGCGACGATGCACATGTCCGGACTGCAAACAAGGGCGCAGGATACAAAACTTCTGGGGATTTACGTTGTAATAAACGAATACATCTTTTGTTCACCGACTAAATATTCTCTTAAGGACACTAGCTTTCGGCTTCACCCAGTCTGAGGTACACATCCGGCTGAACCGGCAGTAACAATCGCAGAGGTGCTCCCCTTATGCCCTAGCCAAATTAACAGGAACGTAGGGCATAAACACAAGAGCCAGGCAACCCAGCTTGGCCACATCTTAAGTCATATCGATGCATATAATAGTGAAGAAAAGGCACATATGGAAAAAGAAACGCATATGTGATGGGCACAAAGCCATTAGAGTAATTATTTTTAGCTTCCGTATAGGAAGCCCCCAGGTATTGCTTACACACATAGTGCGGCCGGAGTGATCCAGGAGTCTGTACTGTATTAAATACTTTGTGTGAAGAGGAAAAAGGTCGAGAAAGGGAAAGGGATGGAGCATAATTAAAAAGGAGGGGGTAAGGAGATGAACACTGAGATCGGCGCTAGGCGTAGAATCTCCGGAGTCTGGCCGCGTTCCATGGGTTCGGCTCGAGTCTTTATCGGATGCAGTACGTAAGCGGTACGCTCCTCCGTGAGAACTTTGTCAATGACGAAGGGACCTTCCCACTTGGGTTTGAGCTTGTCCTTCTTCTTCTCCGGTAGGCGCAGAACGAGCTCACCAATATTATAAGTTTTGGCCCGCACTTCTCTGCTTTGGTATCGTCGAGCCTGCTGCTGATAGAATGCAGAGCGGTCTTTTGCGATGTCGCGCTCCTCCTCCAGGGCATCCAAGTTATCCTGCCGATCTAACTCGGCTTCCTTCTCTTCGTATATGCGTACGCATGCTGAATCATGTATTATGTCGCAGGGTAGTACTGCTTCCGCGCCATACACCATAAAAAATGGTGTATATCCGGTGGTGCGATTCGGCGTGGTCCCCAGCCCCCAGAGTACGGAGTCGAGCTCTTCGACCCAGTGCGTATCTGACTCTGTCAAGGATCGCACTAGTCTGGGTTTGATGCCGCTCATGATGAGACCGTTTGCCCGTTCGACCTGGCCGTTTGTTTGGGGATGGTAGACGGAAGCGTAGTCAAGCTTAATGCCCATTTTGCCGCACCAAGTTTTCACTTCATCGGCTGTGAAATTTGAGCCATTATCATTGATGATGCTGTGGGGGACACCGTATCGGTGTACGACCCCGGATATGAAGTCTATTACTGGTCCGGATTCGGCCGTTTTGACTAGTTTGGCTTCTATCTATTTGGTGAACTTGTCCACCATGACCAATAAGTATTTTTTCTTATGGCTTCCCCCTTTAAGAGGT
Organism: Triticum aestivum; assembly: GCF_018294505.1. Taxonomy (NCBI): domain Eukaryota; kingdom Viridiplantae; phylum Streptophyta; class Magnoliopsida; order Poales; family Poaceae; genus Triticum; species Triticum aestivum. The sequence continues at coordinate 745,496,688 of NC_057813.1, read as the reverse complement.
CCGACCATATCCAGCCCCCAGACCGCGAAGGGCCAAGTTATGGGGATTGTTTGGAGAGCGGTAGGGGGCATATGACTCTGATTGGCAAAGAGCTGGCAACCGACGCAGTCTTGGACAAGGTCCTGTGCGTCTGCTCGGGCCGTCGGCCAATAGAAGCCTATACGGAAGGCCTTGCTGACTAGTGCTCGAGTCGCGGCGTGGTGCCCGCCCAGTCCGGCATGGATTTCAGCCAAGAGCTGCCGCCCTTCCTCTTCAGAGATGCACCTTTGGAGCACTCCGGTCGCACTTTTCTTATAGAGTTCCCCTTCATGGACTTTGTAAGCTTTAGAGCGTCGGACGATGCAGCGTGCTTCATTTTGGTCTTCGGGGAGCTCCTGCCAATTTAGGTAGGCCAAGAAAGGCTCAGTCCACGGGGTGATTACAGCCATGATTTCATGGGCCGAAGATGTTATTTCGGTGGTAGAGCCTCCGATTATGTCTGATAGTTCGGAATCTGGGGGTGTATTCGTATCCGTGCGAGTATTGCCGGACTCCCCTTCCCATACCATGGATGGCTTCAATAGCCTTTCCAGGAATATGTTAGGTGGGACACGGTCGCGTTTAGTGCCGACGCGAGCGAGGATATTTGCCGCTTGATTGTTTTCTCGAGCCACATGGTGGAATTCGAGCCCCTCGAACCGAGCTGACATTTTGAGGACGGCATTATGGTAGGCCGCCATTTTTGGATCCTTGGCATCAAAGTATCCGTTTATTTGTGATATTGCGAGGTTTGAATCCCCGCACACTTCTAGGCGTTGAATGCCCATAGAGACTGCCATCCGAAGACCGTGCAACAGAGCCTCGTATTCGGCTGCATTGTTGGAGTCTGTGTATAATATTTGGAGGACGTACTAGACCATGTCTCCGGTGGGAGACGTCAGGACTACACCTGCTCCCAATCCGGCCAGCATTTTAGAGCCATCAAAGTGCATGATCAAGTTAGAGTACGCACCGTACTCTTTAGGGAGTTCGGCTTCTGTCCATTCGGCGACAAAGTCAGCTAGTACTTGCGACTTGATGGCCCACCGTGGCTTGTATGTTATGTCGAACTGAAGGAGCTCGATGGCCCATTTAGCGATCCGGCCCGTAGCGTCGCGGTTATTTATTATGTCATTGAGTGGTACTTCGGAGGCCACCCTAATTGAACACTCTTGAAAGTAGTGTCGTAGCTTCCAGGATGCCATGAAGATCGCGTATGCTAGTTTTTTATAGTGTGGGTATCGGGATTTGCATGGGGTGAGGACCGTGGATACATAATAGACCAGCTTTTGGAGCGGGAATTTGTATCCGTCAACCTCTCGTTCGGCAATGAGCACTGTGCTTACAACTTGATGTGTTGCAGCTATGTACAGCAGCATAGGTTAGCCTATATTTGGCACTGTTAGGACTGGATTATTGGCCAATTAGGTCTTTATTTCATCGAGTCCGGTCGCGCTGCATCCTTCCACACGAAGTGTTCGGTGCGCCGAAGAAGGCGGTAAAGAGGTAATGCCTTTTCTCCTAACCTGGAGATAAAGCGGCTCAAAGCAACCACGCATCTAGCTAGTTTTTGGATGTGCTTAAGGTCTATTGGTATAGTCAACTGCGACAGAGCTCGGATTTTTGCCGGATTCGCTTCAATTCCTCTATTGGAAACAATGAAGCCCAGCAGTTTCCCCAAGGGGACGCCGAAAACGCATTTTTTCGGGTTCAGCTTGATGTCGTATGTCCGGAGGTTATCAAATGTAAGCCTTAAGTCATCTATTAGGGTTTCGACTTGTCTTGTTTTTATGACCACGTCGTCCACATATGCCTCCACTGTTTTGCCAATTTGCTTTTCCAGGCATGTTTGACTCATGCGTTGATAGGTTGCGCCGGCATTCTTAAGCCCGAAAGGCATAGTGTTGAAGCAAAAAGGGACATATGGTGTTATGAAAGCTGTTGCAGCTTGGTCGGACTCTGCCATCTTTATTTGATGGTATCCAGAGTATGCGTCGAGGAAACACAGCGAGTCATGTCCTGCTATGGCGTTGATGATTTGATCGATGCGAGGGAGGGGAAAGGGATCCTTGGGGCAAGCCTTGTTGAGGTCTTTGAAGTCGACGCATAGGCGCCAGGATTTGTCCTTCTTTGGTACCATTACCAAATTTGCCAGCCAATCCGGATGCTTGGTATCTCTGATGAATCCGGCCTCGAGTAACTTGGCTAGCTCTTCCCCCATGGCTTGCCGTTTGGGCTCTGAAAACCGCCTTAGGGTCTGCTTGATAGGTTTGTATCCTTTTAGTATATTGAGGTTGTGTTCGGCCAATCTGCCTGGGATGCCCGGCATGTCCGATGGGTGCCAGGTGAAAATGTCCCAATTCTCGCGTAAGAAGTCTCGCAGTGCGGCGTCCATTGCGGGGCTCAACTGTGTCCCGATGGAAGCTGTCTTCATGGGGTCCGTTGGATGGACTTGGAATTTGACTATCTCGTCTGCGGGTTTAAATGAGGTGGACTTGGGTCACTTGTCGAGTATCACGTCGTTCCTGTCCACGGTGGAACGCAGTGTTGTTAATTCTTCGGCCGCTAGGGCTTCGGATAATGCTTCCAGGGCTAGTGTTGCGGTTTTGTTTTCGGCGCGAAGTGCGACGTCTAGATCACTGGCTAGAGTGATGATTCCATTGGGTCCGGGCATTTTAAGCTTCATGTACCCGTAATGGGGTGTAGCTTGAATGCTTGTGAACGTGTCCCGCCCTAGAAGGGCGTGGTATCCGCTGCTGAAAGGATCCACTTGGAATGTGATTTCTTCGGACCTATAATTCTCCGGGGTGCCGAATACCCCATCGAGTGTGATTTTTCCCGCACACCGCGCTTCCCGACTAGGGATAATCCCCCTGAAGGATGTGCCGCTTTGTTCAATGCGGCTTTTATCAATTTCCATCTTGTTGAGTGTTTCTTCGTAGATCAAGTTTAATCCGCTTCCGCCGTCCATGAGTACTTTAGTGAGCCGAAAGCCGTCCACGATTGGGCTAAGGACCAGAGCGGCTGGTGCCCGGACGGTCTGGAATCGAGGTTCGTCACTGGCATTGAAGGTTATAGCAGTGTCGTTCCACGGATTTATTTTTGCCACATGGCAGATTTCAGCGGAGCTTCGATGAGCTCGCTTGCGCCTATTGTTTGAGGCGAAAGTCTCAAAGGCTGTTAGTATCGTATTGTGTTCATTAGCGGGATGTTGTCCTACTCTATGGCTTACAAGGAGATCCTCGCCACTTTTTGCTACCTGCTGGAGTATCCAACATGCCCTAAGGCTATGAGTTGGTGTTGTGTCCGGCGTACTGTGGAGTTTACATGGCCCGTTGAGCCATTCTTCCAATACGATTCCACCCCCTGGGGTGGGTTTTGGCTTCTTGGGGATTGTTTCGGTCGACTTTCGAGAGTTCGCCCGTTTAGCTCGAACAAAGGTTTTGGTGAGAACCGGACTATCCCAAAATTATGTTTGGGTTTTCCAAGCGCTTTCCATCGCATAGTATTTCTGTAGTATGGTTGCCAAGTCAGCAAAGTGTACTATGTCATGGTGACTTAAGGCATTAAGAATTCCTTTATTCGTACAGTTTTTGCAGAAAAGTGAGACTGCGTCCTCCTCACGACAGTCCTTGTCCTTATTTAGCACAAGGAGGAATCTGGCCCAGTAGCGATGTACTGTCTCATGGGGCTCTTGTCTAATATGGGAGAGATGGTTTAAGTACGGGTGGGTGTTCGTGGCTGAATCCGGATTCTGATCCGATCTAGCGCCTAGGGGCAGGGGAGCTTCCGAGTTCGACAGCTCGGGATCCGAGGTGCTGCCCAATTTTTTCGGCCGAATACCCGATCCTAAGTCCGGGATCTGGATCATGTCTTCCCTTGAGCGGGAGTCCGGCTCAGGGAGCTCGGTGATCCGGACATAATTCGTCCTCAAAATAGAGGGGTAATCCATATGTGGTTCCTCCACTACCGCTATCTCATGGGTGGCCGGCGGAGATTTAATGTCCCTTCAGTCGGGTTTAAGCCCGATCCGGTCATAGTCCGTAGTGACTCCCAAAGCGGCGATGCGATCCAAGACCTCATTAAGGGAGGAGAACTCTATCGGATCCATCTGTTCGGCGAGTTCCGAATTGATGCGAAGGTTATGCGTGACGACCCGAGAGGCCATCGTCGGTGCGACAGCCGATGGGGCGGCCATGATGAAGCCGCCAAGTCGGAGAGTGTCGGTGTCAAAACCGGTGGATCTCGGGTAGGGGGTCCCGAACTGTGCGTCTAGGCGGATGGTAACAGGAGACAAGGGACACGATGTTTTTACCCAGGTTCGGGCCCTCTCGATGGAGGTAAAACCCTACTCCTGCTTCATTAATATTGATGATATGGGTAGTACAAGAGTAGATCTACCACGAGATTAAAGAGGCTAAACCCTAGAAGCTAGCCTATGGTATGATTGTTGTTCGTCCTATGGACTAAAACCCTCCGGTTTATATAGACACAGGAGAGGGTTAGGGTTACACAGAGTCGGTTACAATGGTAGGAGATCTACATATCCATATCGCCAAGCTTGCCTTCCACGCCAAGGAAAGTCCCATCCGGACACGCGACGAAGTCTTCAATCTTGTATCTTCATAGTCCAGGAGTCCGGCCAACGGTGATAGTTCGGCTATCCGGACACCCCCTAATCCAAGACTGCCTCAGTGCCCCCGAACCAGGCTTCAATGGCGATGAGTCCGGCGCGTAGATTGTCTTCGGCATTGCGAGGCGGGTTCTTCTCCAAATTCCATATACTTATCGAATAGTGTCCGGCTTCTGATAAATGTTGCGCTCCTTGGCTTCTATGCCCAATAATGGCCATCTTCCACGTGTTGAATGAATGCGAAAAGCCAGGGTATTTTTACACTTATGCCCCTAGCTGCGCAAATGAGCCGTCTATAAAAGGGACGAGGATCTAGATCCGAGTCACACCATCCTCCCTCCGCGAGTTTTCATCGGAGCGCCTCTGACAAAAATCCATTCCATCATGGACAGTCGACGCGGCTCCTCCCCTCGCGCTCCCAGCCCTCAGCCTGGAAATTGGGAGAGATGCTCGGTCCCGCATAGCGAGCTAGTGACACTCCAAACCAAGGGATTTCTTCCCCCGGCCTTCATGGTTCCGGTTCGAGCCGGACTCGCCACCTATAAGGGCGGAAAGCAAGCGGAGAGTGTCCCCGATCCCTCCAAAGGAGAGAGGGTATGATTTGTCTCTTATATAGTGAGAGGACTCGGATTTCCAATTCATCCGTTTCTCCGGGGGCTCTTGGAGTTCTACGGCCTCCAATTGCACCACCTTACGCCTGCCTCCATTTTGCACATCGCGGGCTTCGTGGCCCTTTGCGAACTGTTTTTGGGCGTCGAGGCTCATTTTGCGCTGTGGAAAAGATTATTCTGCCTTGTACCCCGTTCTCATGAGGGGTCAATATATCAAGTGGGCGGAGCCGAGCTGTGGCGCATCGCCGGGACCGGGCATCTATCCGGAACCCCGAAGAAGGCGTCCGAAGACTGGCCTTCGGAATGGTTTTATATAGAAGACGTCCCGCTGCCGGATCCTGTTCGGATCGGTCTCCCAGAGTTCAGCAATGCTCCTTTGAAGAAACACCTGAGTTGGCGCCCGCGGAGCCCCCAGAGGGAAGACGAGAGGGACGTCCTTTATCTGATGGGCCGAATAAGATTGTTAGCTCATTCCGGGCTGACCATGATCGGTGTCATGGCCACATGTATTATGCGGGGGGTGCAGCCGCTCCAGTATAGGGGCCACCCCATGTGGATTTCAACGGGCAGGACGATGCAACCCGTCATGGCCGTAAGGGGCCGGGATCGGTCACCGATCTGGTGAAGATCTTGTCCGCGCAGTACAAGGGAGAAGAGGAGGATTTTTTCCGCGTCAGTCCTTTGAACGGATTTTCTATGAACAATCTTCGAAGTTGGTTAAGCGGACATTTCTTTTTTGCACATCCGATCCGTATTCCCATGGTTAGGTATCTCATTTTGTGATTTTGACGCAGGAACTGCGCCAGGCCGTAATAGACATAAACAACCCGCCTCCACAACCCAAGGATCCGGAACGGCTCCTCGATCCGGCCTCCCAAGAGGATCCGGACATATTGGTGGAGCTGATTGATGGGGTATTTCACCAACTGAGCATCGATAATGCCTTGGTTGCCATTACGGCCGATTACCCCGAAATACTTCCAGCCTCACAGGTAACTGAGACCGAGGTCCAATACTCTGATAATGACCCATACGTGCTTATTTTTTATCACCGTATACCAATGGTGTTTCGCAGGGGGTGCCTTCGAGGCAGGAGGCCGAGCCCGCGGCGGCTAGCCAACAAGGGGCAGCACGGCCACGCAGGCTAAAAAGAAGTGCGGTCCGGATTGAAACGCCGCTGCAACGGTAAGGCGTGTCACCATATTCCCGGGATTGATTCGAGAAGGTATATTAATGCTGGTGCTCCTTTCAGGAAAAAGAGCGCTCGCCGGACTCTGTCCGGAGAGATGGCCAATCGAGCCTCCGCCAGCCAGGCTCCAACGCCGGGTCCGGAAGCGGAGGTAAACACGAGGCGTGCGTCGGACGCTCCTCCGACAGAGGATGCCGACAGATTGTCCGCCACCAACTCCGAGGTGGAGAGTGCCATGAATCACAGGCGCCGCCGGACAGTTCTTCGTGACGCATGTTCCTCCCGAGAGGCATTGAATGCCTTCAATTCGGGAGATGCGCACCTCCGTGCCGCTCAAGATGGCCTAGCCAGAGCCACGGAGCAGTATGTAAAGGACATACGGGTGAGGAAATTTGACAGTTATATATGCCAGTAGCCCCCGAGACTTAAAATAGTTAGAAGAACTGATATAAGGATCATTTGTTTTTTTTGACACTTACGACAGTAGGAGAGGCTCCTACTATATGTATTAAAGTAGTATCAAAAAGGTGTTACAAAGTTATAACCTTACATCCATTGCCATGGGGTAAAAATAAGTCGGGGGGAGTGAGAGGGTTTAGAGTAAGGAAAAACTAAAGGAGAAGCTACAGGGTTTGCATGACAGAGGTGAGAATGGGTTTGTATTTTTCTCCCACCCTATAACAAAGCAGGGAGAGGTCTTCTTTTAGCCTATTTAAGGATCATTTGTTATGCAGGATCTTACGGAAAAGAATACCCGACTGTCCCAGGAGCTTGAAGAGTGCAAGGCCCAGCTTGAGGCCGCACTAGCCGCCACAGGGGGAGCCATAGAGACCCCCTCCGGTAATATATACTTCGAAAGATAAGTAGTTTGTGAAGTGCGGCGTGTGTATAAGTCTGACAATAATATTGCAGATGGCGCCGGACTAGATCCGGACAAGCAACAGCTCCTGCGCCAGTTAAAGGCCGGCGAGAATGTGCTTACAAGGGTGAGGCAAGAGAAAAATAATCTCCAAGATGCCAACACCCAGCTGGGTGAGGAACTAAAGGATGTTCGAGCCCAGCTGTCTGACTCCGTTAAGGAGAATCGGCGGCTTCGTCGCGGCATTTATAGTAAGTGCTTGAGCGAACTTTTGAAAAAAAGAGTTCGGCGAGGAAGTCGACTAAAAGAAATATGTCTGTAGGTATGCTCACAGGTCGTCCTGCAGAGGAAAAGCCCGTTTCAACGGGTGACCTACTTCCCGAGCTACTGCAACTGCACGAACGAGTTCGGCAGGTGATGAGAGGCGTCGCCCAGGCCTTGTGGCCATCCATCTCCCTACCCGAAGGCCTTGGAGAGCTTGTAGAGAGGCTTCAGGGAGCACGGCGGCGCTTCCGGCTATGGAAGATATCGGCCTACCGTCAAGGCGCCAGGGAGGCCTGGGCCATGGTGAAGATGTGGTACACGAAGGATGACCCAAACAACATGGCCGAGGTCGGACCTGTGGGGCCCGATGGGAAGGAGATCCCTGTGAGCTTAGTGTACGGCCAAGTAGAGTTGGCCGCAAGGTATTCCCAGCAGGACTGTAAACTAGACAGCCTATTAGATGGTATTGAAGAGGAATACAATCAGTCAAATTGACTATGTAATTTAAAATGACATGTAAAATCCCTTCTAGCCGGATTGTAGATCGTTTGTCATAGCGGACCTTTTCGCTTTAACCTCGGGACCCAACAGTCCAGAGTGTGTCCGAATACCCTCGCAGTTATGTAAGAACCGGGGCATGCGTGGAGACCAGGCGTAGGGGTCATGAGTGCTTTATCAGACAAGTGCCCAACTAGTTATGTTATATTACATGGTTAGTAAGAAACATCTTCCAGGGAGAATAGTTCCGTTAGGGGTTCCTTTCCCTGGGAGGCATGCCCTAAAGTGCATGTCCGGACTACGAAAAAAGCAGAAAAACATCTGGGGCACATAAATGAATAAGTAAGAAATCGTCTTTTAGTTCAACGACCGAATATTCCCTTAAGAACGCTAGCTTTTGGCTTCACCTAGTCTGAGGTACACGTCCGGCTGACCCGGTGGTAACAATCGCAGAGGTGCTCCCTTTACCACCTAGCCGAATAATCAGGAACGTAGGGGTAAGCACAGGAGCCAGACAACTCAACTTGGCCAAAACTTAAGTCATATCGATGCATATAATGGTGAATAAAAGGTACATGTGGAAGTGTCACACATGTGTTGGGCATAAAGCCCGTATGAATAAGCTTCTGTTAAAGAAGCCCCCAGGTATACTGAGCGCGGATAACGCGTCAAGTGTGTGCGAACAGTGCGCAAACGAGCCTCCAACGGCTTCAGAAAAAATGAGGGGGAAGGAGAGAAATAAAAGGCAGTTAAAGTATAAAATATAGACGGAGGAAGGAGACGAACTCAGAGTCCGGCGCTAGGCGTAGAATCTTCGGAGACGGGCTGCGTTACATGGGTTCGGCTCAAGTCGGTTATCTGATGCGTTCCACAGACGGTGCGCTAAGCCGGTCAGGACTTGGTCGATGATGAAGGGACCCTCCCATTTGGGCTTGAGTTTGTCCTTTTTCTTGTCCGGCAGGCGTAGAACTAATTCGCCAACATTGTAAGCTTTGGCCCGTACTTCTCTGCTTTGGTATCTTCGAGCCTGCTGTTGATAGAATGCAGAACGAGCTTTTGCCACGTCGTGCTCCTCCTCCAAGGTGTCCAAACTGTCCTACCGATCGAGCTTGGCTTCTCTTTCTTCGTACATGCGCATGCGAGGTGAGTCATGAATTATGTCGCAGGGCAAAACTGCCTCTGCGACGTACACCATAAAAAATGGTGTGAATCCGATAGTGCGATTCGACATGGTCCGCAGCCCCCAGAGTACGGAGTCGAGCTCCTCTACCCAGTGCGTATTAGATTCCTTGAGGGACCGCACTAGTCTGGGTTTAATGCCGCTCATGATTAGACCATTTGCTCGCTCGACTTGACCGTTAGTTTGAGGATGATAGACTGAAGCGTAGTCGAGCTTGATGCCCATGTTTTTGCACCAGAGTTTGACCTCATCGGCCGTGAAGTTCGTGCCATTATCAGTGATGATGCTATGGGGGACGCCGTAACGGTGTACTACCCCTGATATGAAGTCTATCACCAGTCCGGATTCGGCCGTCTTAACAGGCTTTGCCTCTATCCATTTGGTGAATTTATCCACCATGACCAATAGGTATTTTTGCTTGTGGGTTCCCCCTTTAAGGGGTCCAACCATATCAAGCCCCCAGACCGCGAACGGCTAGGTGATGGGTATAGTTTTGAGGGCGGTAGGTGGCATGTGGCTTTGATTAGCAAAGAGCTGGCATCCGACGCATCGTTGGACCAAGTCCCGAGCATCTTCCCGGGCCCTCGGCCAATAAAATCCTGTACGGAAGGCCTTGCCTACAAGGGCCCGGGCTGCGTCGTGGTGCCCGCCGAGTCCGGCATGAATTTCAGCCAGAAGATTCCGCCCTTCCTCTTCGGAGATACACCTTTGAAGGACTCCGGTTGTGCTTTTCTTATAAAGCTCTCCCTCATGGACCTTATATGCTTTAGATCGCTGCACTATGCAGTGGGCCTCGTTTTGGTCCTCGGGAAGTTCCTGCCTGGTTAGGTAGGCTAGGAATGGTTCTGTCCATGGGGCAATGACTGCCATTATTTGTTGGGGAATGTTGCAGAAAATTAAAATTTTTCCTACGGTTTCACCAAGATCCATCTATGAGTTCATCTAAGCAACGAGTCATGGGAGAGTGATTGCATCTACATACCTCTTGTAGATCGCGTGCGGAAGCGTTCAATGGAACGGGGATGATGGAGTCGTACTCGCCGTGATCCAAATCACCGATGACAAGTGCTGAACGGATAGCACCTCCGCGTTCAACACACGTACGGAGCGGATGACGTCTCCTCCTTCTTGATCCAGCAAGGGGGAAGGAGAGGTTGATGATGATCCAGCAGCACGACGGCGTGGTGGTGGATGCAGCAGAACTCCGGCAGGGCTTCGCCAAGCTATTGCGGGAGGAGGAAGAGGTGTAGCAGGGGGAGGGAGGCGCCAAGGCTTGAGGGGAGCGGCTGCCCCTCCCTCCCATCCCTTTATATAGGCCCCCAGGGGGGGCGGCCCTTGGAGATCAGATCTCCCAAGGGCGGCGGCGGCCAGGGGGGTGGAGTGCCCCCCAAGGCAAGTGGGGCGCCCCCCCCCCCCCCACCCTAGGGTTTCAACCCTAGGCGCAGGGGTTGGGCCAAGGGGGGCGCACCAGCCCACTATGGGCTGGTTCCCCTCCCCACTTCAGCCCATGGGGCCCTCCGAGATAGATGGCCCCAGCCGGTGGACCCCCGGGACCTTTCTGGTGGTCCCGGTACAATACCGGTGACCCCCGAAACTCTCCCGATGGCCGAAACAGCACTTTCTATATATAATTCTTTACCTCCGGACCATTCCGGAACTCCCCGTGATGTCCGAGATCTCATCCGGGACTCCGAACAACATTCGGTTTGCTGCATACTCATATTCATACAACCCTAGCGTCACCGAACCTTAAGTGTGTAGACCCTACGGGTTCGGGAGACACGTAGACATGACCGAGACGCCTCTCGGGCAATAACCAACAGAGGGATCTAGATACCCATGTTGGCTCCCACATGCTCCTCGATGATATCATCGGATGAACCACGATGTCGAGGATTCAATCAACCCCGTATACTATTCCCTTTGTCAGACGGTATGTTACTTGCCCGAGATTTGATCGTCGGTATCCCAATACCTCGTTCAATCTCGTTGCCGGCAAGTCACTTTACTCGTACCGTAATGCATGATCCCATGACCAAACACTTGGTCACTTTGAGCTCATTATGATGATGCACTACCGAGTGGGCCCAGTGATACCTCTCCGTCATACGGAGTGACAAATCCCAGTCTCGATCCGTGTCAACCCAACAGACACTTTCGGAGATACCTGTAGTGCACCTTTATAGTCACCCAGTTACGTTGTGACGTTTGGTACACCCAAAGCACTCCTACGGTATCCGGGAGTTACACGATCTCATGGTCTAAGGAAGAGATACTTGACATTGGAAAAGCTCTAGCAAAACGAACTACACGATCTTGTGCTATGCTTAGGATTGGGTCTTGTCCATCACATCATTCTCCTAATGATGTGATCCCGTTATCAACGACATCCAATGTCCATAGTTAGGAAACCATGACTATCTGTTGATCAACGAGCTAGTCAACTAGAGGCTCACTAGGGACATATTGTGGTCTATGTATTCACATGTGTATTACGATTTCCGGATAATACAATTATAGCATGAATAAAAGACAATTATCATGAACAAGGAAATATAATAATACTTCTATTATTGCCTCTAGGGCATATTTCCAATAGTCTCCCACCTGCACTAGAGTCAATAATCTAGTTACATTGTGATGAATCGAACACCCATAGAGTTCTGGTGTTGATCATGTTTTGCTCGCGGAAGAGGTTTAGTCAACGGATCTGCGACATTCAGATCCGTATGCACTTTGCAAATTTCTATGTCCCCATCTTGAACATTTTCACGAATGGATTTGAAGCGACGCTTGATGTGCCTGGTCTTCTTGTGAAACCTGGGCTCCTTGGCAAGTGCAATAGCTCCAGTGTTATCACAGAAGAGTTTGATTGGCTCCGACGCATTGGATATGACTCCTAGGTCGGTGATGAACTCCTTCACCTAAATTGCTTCATGCGCTGCCTCCGAGGCTGCCATGTACTCCGCTTCACATGTAGATCCCGCCACGACGCTCTGCTTGCAGCTGCACCAGCTTACTGCTCCACCATTCAACATATACACGTATCCGGTTTGTGACTTTGAGTCATCCAGAACTGTGTCGAAGCTAGCGTCGACGTAACCCTTTACGACGAGCTCTTCGTCACCTCCATAAACGAGAAACATGTCCTTTGTCCTGTTTAGGTACTTCAGGATATTCTTAACCGTTGTCCAGTGTTCCTTGCCGGGATTACTTTGGTACCTTCCTACCAAACTTACGGCAAGGTTTACATCAGGTCTGGTACACAGCATGGCATACATAATAGATCCTATGGCTGAGGCATAGGGGATGACACTCATCTCTTCTTTATCTTTTGCCATGGTCGGGCATTGAGCCGAGCTCAATTTCACACCTTGCAAAACAGGCAAGAACCCTTTCTTGGACTGATCCATTTTGAACTTCTTCAAAATCTTATCAAGGTATGTGCTTTGTGAAAGACCTATGAGGCGTCTCGATCTATCCCTATAGATTTTGATGCCTAATATGTAAGCAGCTTCTCCAAGGTCCTTCATTGAAAAACTCTTATTCAAGTAGGCCTTAATGCTGTCCAAAAGTTCTATATCATTTCCCATCAAAAGTATGTCATCTACATATAATATGAGAAATGCTACAGAGCTCCCACTCACTTTCTTGTAAACGCAGGCTTCTCCATAAGTCTGCATAAACCCAAACGCTTTGATTATCTCATCAAAGCGAATGTTCCAACTCCGAGATGCTTGCGCCAGCCCATAAATGGATCGCTGGAGCGTGCATACCTTGTTAGCATTCTTAGGATCGACAAAACCTTTCGTCTGCATCATATACAACTCTTCCTTAAGATAACCATTAAGGAATGCCATTTTGACGTCCATCTGCCATATATCATAATCATAGTATGCGGCAATTGCTAACATTATTCGGACGGACTTAAGCTTCGCTACGGGAGAGAAAGTCTCATCGTAGTCAATCCCTTGAACTTGCCGATAACCCTTAGCGACAAGTCGAGCTTTATAGATGGTAACATTACCATCCGCGTCCGTCTTCTTCTTAAAGATCCATTTGTTTTCTATCGCTCGCCGATCATCGGGCAAGTCTGTCAAAGTCCATACTTTGTTTTCATACATGGATCCTATCTCGGATTGCATGGCTTCAAGCCATTTGTTGGAATCTGGGCCCGCCATTGCTTCTTCATAGTTCGAAGGTTCACCGTTGTCTAACAACATGATTTCTAAGACAGGGTTGCCGTACCACTCTGGTGTGGAACGTGTCCTAGTGGACCTACGAAGTTCAGTAGCAACTTGATCCGAAGTACCTTGATCATCATCATTAATTTCCTCTCCAGTCGGTGTAGGCACCACAGGAACATTTTCCTGAGCTGCACCACTTTCTAGTTCAAGAGGTAATACTTCATCGAGTTCTACTTTCCTCCCACTTACTCCTTTCGAGAGAAACTCTTTTTCCAGAAAGGATCCGTTCTTGGCAACAAAGATCTTGCCTTCGGATCTAAGGTAGAAGGTATACCCAATGGTTTCCTTAGGGTATCCTATGAAGACGCATTTTTCCGACTTGGGTTCGAGCTTTTCAGGTTGAAGTTTCTTGACATAAGCATCGCATCCCCAAACTTTAAGAAACGACAGCTTAGGTTTCTTCCCAAACCATATTTCATATGGTGTCGTCTCAACGGATTTAGACGGTGCCCTATTTAAAGTGAATGTAGCTGTCTCTAGAGCGTATCCCCAAAATGATAGCGGTAAATCAGTAAGAGACATCATAGATCGCACCATATCCAATAGAGTGCGATTACGACGTTCGGACACACCGTTACGCTGAGGTGTTCCAGGCGGCGTGAGTTGTGAAACGATTCCACATTTCCTTAAGTGTCTACCAAATTCATGACTTAAATATTCTCCTCCATGATCCGACCGTAAGAATTTTATCTTTCGGTCACGTTGATTCTCTACTTCATATTGAAATTCCTTGAACTTTTCAAAGGTCTCAGACTTGTGTTTCATCAAGTAGACATACCCATATCTACTTAAGTCATCTGTGAGAGTGAGAACATAACGATATACTCCGCGAGCCTCAACGCTCATTGGACCGCACACATCGGTATGTATGATTTCCAATAAGTTGGTTGCTCGCTCCATTGTTCCGGAGAACGGAGTCTTGGTCATCTTGCCCATGAGGCATGGTTTGCATGTGTCAAATGATTCATAATCGAGAGACTCTAAAAGTCCATCTGCATGGAGCTTCTTCATGCGCTTGACACCAATGTGACCAAGGCGGCAGTGCCACAAGTATGTGGGACTATCGTTATCAACTTTACATCTTTTGGTATTCACACTATGAATATGTGTAACATTACGTTCGAGATTCATTAAGAATAAACCATTGACCATCGGAGCATGACCATAAAAAATTTCTCTCATATAAATAGAACAACCATTATTCTCGGATTTAAATGAGTAGCCATCTCGTATTAAACGAGATCATGACACAATGTTCATGCTCAAACTTGGCACTAAATAACAATTATTGAGGTTTAAAACTAATCCCGTAGGTAAATGTAGAGGTAGCGTGCCGACGGCGATCACATCGACCTTGGAACCATTCCCGATGTGCATCGTCACCTCGTCCTTCGCCAGTCTCCGTTTATTTCGCAGCTCCTGCTGTGAGTTACATATGTGAGCAACGGCACCGGTATGAAACACCCAGGAGTTACTACGAGTACTGGTAAGGTACACATCTATTACATGTATATCAAATATACCTTTAGTGTTGCCGGCCTTCTTGTCTGCTAAGTATTTGGGGCAGTTCCGCTTCCAGTGACCCTTCCCTTTACAATAAAAGCACTCGGTCTCAGGCTTGGGTCCTTTCTTTGACTTCTTCCCGGCAACTGGCTTACCAGGCGCGGCAACATCCTTGCCGTCCTTCTTGAAGTTCTTCTTACCCTTGCCCTTCTTGAACTTAGTGGTTTTATTGACCATCAACACTTGATGCTCCTTCTTTATTACTACCTCTGCTGACTTCAGCATTGAAAATACTTCAGGAATAGTTTTCACCATCCCCTGCATATTGTAGTTCGTCACAAAGCTCTTGTAGCTCGGTGGGAGCGACTAAAGGATTATGTCAATGACCGCCTCGTCCGGGAGGTTGATGTCCAGCTGGGACAGGCGGTTGTGCAACCCAGACATTTTGAGTATGTGCTCACTGACAGAACTATTTTCCTCCATCTTACAACTATAGAACTTGTTGGAGACTTCATATCTCTCGACACGGGCATGAGCTTGGAAAACTAGTTTCAGCTCTTCGAACATCTCATATGCTCCGTGTTGCTCAAAACGCTTTTGGAGCCCCGGTTCTAAGCTGTAAAGCATGCCTCACTGAACGAGGGAGTAATCATCAGCACGAGACTGCCAAGCGTTCATAACGTCTTGGTTCTCTGGGATGGGTGCATCACCTAGCGGTGCTTCTAGGACATATTGTTTCTTGGCAGCTATGAGGATGATCCTCAAGTTCCGGACCCACTCCGAATAGTTGCTGCCATCATCTTTCAGCTTGGTTTTCTCTAGGAACGCGTTGAAGTTCATGGTGACATGAGCGTTGGCCATTTGATCTACAAGACATTTTGCAAAGATTTTAGACTATTGTTCATGATAATAAAGTTCATCTAATCAAATTATTTAATGAACTCCCACTCAGATTTGACATCCCTCTAGTCATCTAAGTGTTACATGATCCGAGTCGACTAGGCCGTGTCTGATCATCACGTGAGACGGACTAGTCATCGTTGGTGAACATCTCCATGTTGATCGTATCTTCCATACGACTCATGTTCGACCTTTCGGTCTCTTGTGTTCTGAGGCCATGTCTGTACATGCTAGGCTCGTCAAGTTAACCTAAGTGTTTTGCATGTGTAAAACTGTCTTACACCCGTTGTATGTGAACGTAAGGATCTATCACACCCGATCATCACGTGGTGCTTCGAAACGACGAACTTTAGCAACGGTGCACAGTTAGGGAGAACACTTTCTTGAAATTGTTATGAGGGATCATCTTATTTTCTACCGTCATTCTAAGTAAACAAGATGCATAAACATAATAAACATCACATGCAATTATATAGTAGTGACATGATATGGCCAATATCATATAGCTCCTTTGATCTCCATCTTCGGGGCTCCATGATCATCTTGTCGCCGGCATGACACCATGATCTCCATCATCATGATCTCCATCATCGTGTCTTCATGAAGTTGTCACGCCAACGACTACTTCTACTTCTATGGCTAACGCGTTTAGCAATAAAGTAAAGTAATTTACATGGTGTTCCTCAATGACACGCAGGTCATACAAAAAATAAAGACAACTCCTATGGCTCCTGCCGGTTGTCATACACATCGACATGCAAGTCGTGATTCCTATTACAAGAACATGATCTCATACATCACATATATCATTCATCATTCATCACAACTTTGGCCATATCACATCACATAACACTTGCTGCAAAAACAAGTTAGACATCCTCTAATTGTTGTTGCAAGTTTTACGTGGCTGCAATAGGGTTCTAGCAAGAACGTTTTCTTACCTACGTGAAAGCCACAACATGATTTGTCAACTTATATTTACCCTTCATAAGGACCCTTTTCATCGAATCCGCTCCAACTAAAGTGGGAGAGACAGACACCCGCTAGCCACCTTATGCAACTAGTGCATGTCAGTCGGTGGAACCAGTCTCACGTAAGCGTACGTGTAAGGTCGGTCCGGGCCGCTTCATCCCACAATATCGCTGAAGCAAGATAAGACTAGTAGCGGCAAGAGAGTTGACAACATCTACGCCCACAAAAAATTGTGTTCTACTCGTGCAATAGAGAACTACGCATAGACCTAGCTCATGATGCCATTGTTGGGGAACGTTGCAGAAAATTAAAAAATTTCCTACGGTTTCACCAAGATACATCTATGAGTTCATCTAAGCAACGAGTCATGGGAGAGTGATTGCATCTACATACCTCTTGTAGATCGCGTGCGGAAGCGTTCAATGGAATGGGGATGATGGAATCGTACTCGCCGTGATCCAAATCACCGATGACAAGTCCTGAACGGACAGCGCCTCCCCGTTCAACACACGTACGGAGCGGATGACGTCTCCTCCTTCTTGATCCAGCAAGGGGGAAGGAGAGGTTGATGATGATCGAGCAGCACGACTGCGTGGTGGTGGATGCAGCAGAACTCCGGCACGGCTTCGCCAAGCTATTGCGGGAGGAGGAAGAGGTGTAGCAGGGGGAGGGAGGCGCCAAGGCTTGAGGGGTGCGGCTGCCCCTCCCTCCCCTCCCTTTATATAGGCCCCCAGGGGGGGCGGCCCTTGGAGATCAGATCTCCCAAGGGGGGCGGCGGCCAGGGGGGTGGAGTGCCCCCCAAGGCAAGTGGGGCGCCCCCCCCCACCCTAGGGTTTCAAACCTAGGCGCAGGGGTTGGGCCAAGGGGGGCGCACCAGCCCACTATGAGCTGGTTCCCCTCCCCACTTCAGCCCATGGGGCCCTCCGGGATAGGTGGCCCCACCCGGCGGACCCCCGGGACCCTTCCGGTGGTCCCGGTACAATACCGGTGACCCCCGAAACTCTCCCGATGGCCAAAACAGCACTTCCTATATATAATTCTTTACCTCCGGACCATTCCGGAACTCCTCGTGACGTCCGGGATCTCATCCGGGACTCCGAACAACATTCGGTTTGCTGCATACTCATTCATACAACCCTAGCGTCACCGAACCTTAAGTGTGTAGACCCTACGGGTTCGGGAGACACGTAGACATGACCGAGACGGCTCTCGGGCAATAACCAACAGCGGGATCTGGATACCCATGTTGGCTCCCACATGCTCCTCGATGATATCATCGGATGAACCACGATGTCGAGGATTCAATCAACCCCGTATACTATTCTCTTTGTCAGA
The DNA here is from genome assembly GCF_018294505.1 of Triticum aestivum. Taxonomy (NCBI): domain Eukaryota; kingdom Viridiplantae; phylum Streptophyta; class Magnoliopsida; order Poales; family Poaceae; genus Triticum; species Triticum aestivum. Next base: position 745,478,479 of record NC_057813.1, on the reverse strand, counting down.
CGGTATGTTACTTGCCCGAGATTTGATCGTCGGTATCCCAATACCTCGTTCAATCTCGTTGCCGGCAAGTCACTTTACTCATACCATAATGCATGATCCCGTGACCAAACACTTGGTCACTTTGAGCTCATTATGATGATGCACTACTGAGTGGGCCCGGTGATACCTCTCCATCATACGGAGTGACAAATCCCAGTCTCGATCCGTGTCAACCCAACAGACACTTTCGGAGATACCTGTAGTGCACCTTTATAGTCACCCACTTACGTTGTGACGTTTGGTACACCCAAAGCACTCCTACGGTATCCGGGAGTTATGCGATCTCATGGTCTAAGGAAGAGATACTTGACATTGGAAAAGCTCTAGCAAAACGAACTACACGATCTTGTGCTATGCTTAGGATTGGGTCTTGTCCATCACATCATTCTCCTAATGATGTGATCCCGTTATCAACGACATCCAATGTCCATAGTCAGGAAACCATGACTATCTGTTGATCAACGAGCTAGTCAACTAGAGGCTCACTAGGGACATATTGTGGTCTATGTATTCACACGTGTATTACGATTTCCGGATAATACAATTATAGCATGAATAAAAGACAATTATCATGAACAAGGAAATATAATAATACTTTTATTATTGCCTCTAGGGCATATTTCCAACATTATTGTGTGGGCTGACGGTGTTATTTTGTTGGCAGAACCACCAACTATGTCAGAATGTTCGGTGTGGGGTAGTGTGGTTGGGTCCGGGATGTTATTTCCGGACTCTCCCTCCCATAATACGGATGGCTTGAATAGCCTCTCTAGGAAGATGTTGGGAGGGACGGCATTGCGCTTTGCGCCAATGCGTGCCAACACGTCTGCTGCCTGGTTGTTCTCCCGGGCTATATGGTGAAATTCAAGCCCTCAAACTGAGCTAACATTTTTAGGACGGCATTGCGATAAGCTGCCATTTTCGGATACTTGGCATCAAAGTCTCCATTTATTTGGGATATCGCAAGGTTTGAATCCCCGCGGACCTCTAGGCGCTGAATGCCCATGGAGACTGCCATCCGGAGACCATGTAGAAGGGCCTCGTATTCAGCTGCGTTGTTGGAGTCCGTGTACAATATCTGAAGTATGTATTGGACTGTATCTCCAGTTGGGGACGTCAGAACGACGCCAGCCCCCAGGCCAGCCAACATTTTGGAGCCGTCGAAGTGCATCATCCAGTTGGAATATGCGCCGTACTCTTTAGGGAGTTTGGCTTCAGTCCATTCGGCGACGAAGTCGGCCAAAACTTGCGACTTAATAGCTCGCCGTGGCTTGTAGGTTATGTCGAACGGGAGGAGCTCGATGGCCCATTTGGCAATCCGGCCCGTTGCGTCGCGGTTGTTTATAATGTCATTAAGAGGTACTTCGGAGGCTACTGTTATCGAACACTCTTGGAAGTAGTGTCGCAGCTTCTGGGATGCCATGAACACCGCGTATGCTATCTTTTGATAATGCGGGTACCATGACTTGCATGGACTTAGGATAGTGGACACGTAGTAAACTAGTTTTTGGAGAGGGAACTTGTGTCCGTCCGTTTCTCGTTCGACAACGAGCACCGCGCTTACAACTTGATGGGTTGCCGCGATGTATAATAGCATTGGTTCGCCCATGTTGGGCGCGGCCAGGACCGGATTTGTTGCCAATATGGCTTTGATTTCTTCGAGTCCGGCCGTGGCGGCATCCGTCCACTCGAAGTGTTCGGTGCGCCGCAGGAGGCGATAAAGGGGTAATGCCTTTTCTCCCAAGCGGGAGATAAAGCGGCTTGAAGCCGCCACGCATCCAGTCAATTTTTGTATTTGTTTGAGGTCTTTTGGGATATCCAATTGTGATAGAGCTCGGATCTTGGCTGGGTTTGCTTCAATTCCTCTACCGGATACAATGAAGCCCAACAGCTTTCCGGCTGGTACGCCGAAAATGCATTTTTCCGGGTTGAGCTTAATGTCATATGCTCGGAGATTGTCGAATGTGAGCCTCAAGTCGTCTACTAGAGTTTCGACATGCTTGGATTTGACGACCACATCGTCTACGTATGCCTCCACTGTTTTGCCGATCTGGTTTGCCAGACATGTCTGCATCATGCGCTGATATGTTGCGCCGGCATTTTTGAGCCCGAAGGGCATTGTGTTGAAGCGGAATAGGCCGTATGGAGTGATGAATGCCATTGCGGCTTGGTCTGGCTCTGCCATCTTAATTTGGTGGTAGCCGGAGTATGCGTCGAGGAAGCACAATGAGTCGTGTCCTGCGGTAGCATCGATAATTTGATCGATGCGGGGAAGGGGGAAGGGATCCTTTGGGAAATCCTTGTTAAGGTCCTTGAAATCGACACACAGGCGCCAGGATTTGTCCTTCTTTGGAACCATTACCAGGTTTGCTAGCCAGTCCGGATGTTTTATATCTCTAATGAATCTGGCCTCCAATAGTTTGGCTAGCTCCTCTCCCATGGCATGTCTCTTAGGTTCGGAGAAACGCCGAAGAGCTTGTTTGACTGGCTTGAATCCTTTTAGGATATTTAGGCTGTACTCGGCCAGCCGGCGTGGGATTCCTGGCATGTCTAAAGGGTGCCAGGCAAAGATGTCCCAATTTTCGCGTAGGAATTCTCGTAGTGCGGCGTCTACATCAGGGTTTAATTGTGCCCCGATGGAGGCCGTTTTTGTAGGGTCCGTTGGTTGGACTTGGAATTTGACTATTTCGTCCGCCGGTTTAAAAGAGGTAGACTTGGATCTCTTATCGAGTATCACATCGTCCCTGTTCACCTTGGAGCGCAGCGCAGTGAGTTCCCCGGCCGCTAGGGCTTCGGATAGTGCCTCAAGGGCAAGTGCGGCTGTTTTATTTTCGGCACGGAGTGCTATGCCCGGGTCACTAGCAAGAGTGATGATTCCGTTGGGTCCGGGCATTTTGAGCTTCATGTACCCGTAATGGGGTATAGCTTGAAAAATTGTGAATGCCTCTCGCCCTAATAGAGCGTGGTATCCGCTGCTGAACAGGGCCACTTGGAATGTGACCTCCTCGGACCTTTAATTATTCGGCGTGCCGAACACCACATCCAGTGTGATTTTTCCTCTACAGCATGGTTCCCGACTGGGGATTATTCCTCTAAAGGTTGTGCTGCTTTGCTCAATACGGCTCCAGTCTATTTCCATTTTTTGGTTTTGTCGTAAATGAAGTTTAATCCGCTGCCGCCATCCATGAGTACCTTGGTAAGGCGAAAGCCGTCCACTATTGGACTGAGGACCAATGCGGCTGGTGCTCGGGCTGTTCAGAATTTAGGTTCGTCACTGGCATTAAAGGTAATAGCCGTGTCACTCCATGGATTTATTGTTGCTACCTGGTGGACTTCGGCAAGGCTGCGGAGTGTTCGTTTCCGCATATTATTTGATGCGAAAGTTTTGAAGACTGTTAATACCGTACTGGTATTGCTGGGCCGGTGCTCTGGAGCTAGAATCTCTTCGCCACTTTTGGCCACCTGCCGTAGTATCCAACATGCTCTAAGGCTATGAGTTGGAGTGGCGCCCTCTGTACTATGAATTTTGCAAGGTCCATTGAGCCATCCCTCCAGTACGGTTCCATGCCCTTTAGAGGGTTTTTGCTTTTTGGTATTTAACCCAGGTGCCTGGTAATGATGCACCCTTTTACTTTGGACTAGGGTTGTGTTCAAGGCCGGATTATCCCAAAATTTGATTTCGGTTTTCCAGGCGCTCTCCATCGCACAGTACTTTCGTACTATGGATGCCAAGTCAGCAAAGCGTGTAATTTCGCCACGACTTACGGCGTTGAGGATTCCATCGTCTGTGCAATTAGTGCAGAAGAATGAAATTGCGTCCTCTTCTCGACAGTCCTTTATCCTGTTCATGACCAGGAGAATCTGGCCCAGTAATGATGTACTGTTTCGGCGGGTTCTTGCCGGATTTGGGATAGATCGCTTATGTTTGGGTGGGCGGGTGGAGTTAAATTCTGAACTCCGTCCGATCTAAGACTCAGGGGCCAAGAAGCTTCCGAACTTGGAAGCTTGGGTTCTTGGACATTGTCCGATGAATCTAGCCTGCTGCCTGACTTTAAGTTCAGGGCTTGAGTGGTGTTCTCCCCTCCGCGGGAATCTGGCAAGGAGGGGTCAGGAATCCGGACATAGCTAGTCCTTAAGATAGAAGAAGGGTCGCCATATTGTTCCTCTACCACAGCAACGTGGTGGGTAGCCTGGGGAGAGTTAATCTCTCTCAGATCGGTTTTAGGCCCAATCTGGTCGTAGTCTGTAGCGACTCCCAGGGCGGCGATGCGATCCAAGAGCTCGTTTAAGGAAGAGAGCTCCATCGGATCTAACTGCTCGGCAAGTTCCGAGTTGACGTGAAGATTGCTTTTGATGACCCGAGAAGTCATCGTCGGCACGGCGGCCGAACAGGCAGTCATAAGAAAACCGCCTAGCCGGAGAGTTTGGCCGATGGCCAAAGCTCCTTTAGCAACGGTGCCGTCTTTAAAGACGGGACGAGGCATCCTTCCTGATGGCGACGGCATAGAGGAACTCTCAATGAAAGCACCAATGTCGGTGTCAAAACCGGCGGATCTTGGGTAGGGGGTCCCGAACTGTGCGTCTAGGCGGATGGTAACAGGAGACAAGGGACACGATGTTTTTACCCAGGTTCGGGCCCTCTCGATGGAGGTAAAACCCTACTCTTGCTTGATTAATATTGATGATATGGGTAGTACAAGAGTAGATCTACCACGAGATCGAAGAGGCTAAACCCTAGAAGCTAGCCTACGGTATGATTGTTGTTCGTCCTACGGACTAAAACCCTCCGGTTTATATAGACACTGGAGAGGGTTAGGGTTACACAGAGTCGGTTACAATGGTAGGAGATCTACATATCCATATCGCCAAGCTTGCCTTCCACGCCAAGGAAAGTCCCATCTGGACACGGGACGAAGTCTTCAATCTTGTATCTTCATAGTCCAGGAGTCCGGCCAAAGGTGATAGTTTGGCTATCCGGACACCCCCTAATCCAGGACTCCCTCAGAGAGTTTGGCCTACAGCCAGCGCTCCCCCAGAGGTAATTTTGTCCTTGACAACGAGACGAGCCATCAAGACTTGCAGCGACGACACAGAGAAACTCTCAATGAAAGCACCAATGTCGGTGTCAAAACCGGCGGATCTCGAGTAGGGGGTCCCGATCTGTGCCTCTCAGGCTGATGGTAACAGGAAGCAAGGGACACAATGTTTACCCAGGTTCAGGCCCTCTCGATGGAGGTAAAACCCTACTTCCTCCTTGATTAATATTGATGATATGAGTAGTACAAGAGTAGATCTACCACGAGATCGTAGAGGCTAAACCCTAGAAGCTAGCCTATGATGATTATGATCGTAATTGTGATCGGCCTTCTAAGGACCAACCTCTCCGGTTTATATAGACACCGGAGAGGGCTAGGGCTTACACGGAGTCGGTTACAAGGAAGGAAATAGAATATCCGGATCGCCAAGCTTGTCTTCCACGCAAAGGAGAGTTCCATCCGGACACGGGACGGAGTCTTGAGTCTTGTATCTTCACGCTCCAATAGTCCGGACGATGTATATAGTCCGGCTGTCCGGATACCCCCTAATCCAGGACTCCCTCAGGGGTATAGACCCGTCATCCTCCTCCGTCTCAGGGAGGGATGGGGCAAGATCCGCACAAAAAGTATCTAGCACCCCGACTCCCAAAGCATCTATGTCGGAATCGTTCATAGGTTTGACCGCTGCTAATTTGCGAATCAATTCTAAAACGCGTTCCTCTTCAAGGTCCAGAATATCATTAATGGATTTAGAAATTTCACTATCATTACTACCTAGTGAAACTCCTAACTGATTACATTATGAATAATCTCCTCATTTAAAAAATGCAGAATGGAATTGGAAGTGTTGACCGACATACTAGTAGTGACCTCAATGTCACGGAGCTTGGCCGCCCGCATGGCGCAACTCAGCTGCATGTCATCAACATCCGGCTGGTCCTTAAGGCGGCAGCACATCCGTCGCCACTCAGACACAGGATCCGGAATGCCTCCAAAGCGATGACCTCCTCCCTATTGGCCCCGTTTGGGGTAAGGCCTCTAGCCCCAACACGACGCATGACCAGGCTGCTGTTGGGGAACGTAGTAATTTCAAAAAAAATTCCTACGCACACGCAAGATCATGGTGATGCATAGCAATGAGAGGGGAGAGCGTTATCCACGTACCCTCGTAGACCGATAGCGGAAACGTTATAACAACGCGGTTGATGTAGTCGTACGTCTTCACGGCCCGACCGATCAAGCACCGAAACTACGGCACCTCAAAGTTCTAGCACACGTTCAGCTCGATGACGATCCCCGCAGTCCGATCCAGCAAAGTGTCGGGGAAGAGTTCCGTCAGCACGACGGCGTGGTGACGATCTTGATGTTCTACTGTCACAAGGCTTCGCCTAAGCACCGCTACAATATTATCGAGGACTATGGTGGAGGGGGGCACCGCACACGGCTAAGAGATCTCGAGGATCAATTGTTGTTGTCTCCAAGGGATGCCCCCCTCCCCGTATATAAAGGAGTGGAGGAGAGGGAGGGCCGACCCTCTCTCTATGGCGCGCCCTAGGGGAGTCCTACTCCCACCGGGAGTAGGATTCCCCTTTTCCTAGTAGAACTAGGAGCCCTTCCAAGTAGAAGGAGTAGGAGAGAAGGAAAGGGAAGCGAGAAGGAGAAGGAAGGAAGGGGGCGCCCCCCCTCCCTAGTCCAATTCGGGTTAGTCCATGGGGAGGGGTGCGGCCACCCTTTGGGGCCTTTCTCTCCTTTCCCGTATGGCCCATTAGGGCCCAATACGAATTCCCGTAACTCTCCAGTACTCTGAAAAATACCCGAATCACTCGGAACCTTTCCGATGTCCGAATATAGTCGTCCAATATATCGATCTTTATGTCTCGGCCATTTCGAGACTCCTCGTCATGTCCCCTATCTCATCCGGGACTCCGAACTCCTTCGGTACATCAAAACTCATAAACTCATAATATAACTGTCATCAAAACCTTAAGCGTGCGGACCCTACGGGTTCGAGAACAATGTAGACATGACCGAGACACGTCTCTGGTCAATAACCAATAGCGGAACCTGGATGCTCATATTGGCTCCCACATATTCTACGAAGATCTTTATCGGTCAGACCGCATAACAACATACGTTGTTCCCTTTGTCATCGGTATGTTACTTGCCCGAGATTTGATCATCGGTATCTCAATACCTAGTTCAATCTCATTACCGGCAAGTCTCTTTACTCGTTCCGTAATACATCATCCCGCAACTAACTCATTAGTTGTAATGCTTGCAAGGCTTAAGTGATGTGTATTACCGAGAGGGCCCAGAGATACCTCTCCGACAATCGGAGTGACAAAATCCTAATCTCGAAATACGCCAGCCCAACAAATACCTTCGGAGACACCTGTAGAGCACCTTTATAATCACCCAGTTACGTTGTGACGTTTGGTAGCACACAAAGTGTTCCTCCGGTAAACGGGAGTTGCATAATCTCATAGTCATAGAAACATGTATAAGTCATGAAGAAAGCAATAGCAACATACTAAACGATCAAGTGCTAAGCTAACAGAATGGGTCAAGTAAATCACATCATTCTCCTAATGATGTGATCCCGTTAATCAAATGACAACTCTTTGTCCATGGCTAGGAAACATAACAATCTTTGATTAACGAGCTAGTCAGGTAGAGGCATACTAGTGACACTATGTTTTTGTATATATTCACACATGTATTATGTTTCCGGTTAATACAATTCTAGCATGAATAATAAACATTCATCATGAAATAAGGAAATAAATAATAACTTTATTATTGCCTCTAGGGCATATTTCCTTCGGTCTCCCACTTGCACTAGAGTCAATAATCTAGTTCACATCTGTATGTGATTAATACCCATAGTTCACATCGTCATGTGATCAACACCCAAAGGGTTTACTAGAGTCAATAATCTAGTTCATATCGCTATGTGATTAACACCCAAAGAGTACTAAGGTATGATCATGTTTTGCTCGTGAGAGAAGTTTAGTCAACGGGTCTGTCACATTCAGAGCCGTATGTATTTTGCAAATATTCTATGTCTACGATGCTCTGCACGGAGCTAGTCTAGCTAATTTCTCCCACTTTCAATATGTATCCAGACTAAGACTTAGAGTCATCTGGATTTGTGCCAAAACTTGTATCGACTACGACAAACCTTTTTGTCACCTCAATAACCAAGAAACATATCCTTATTCTACGAAGGATAATTTTGACCAATGTCCAGTGATCTACTCCTAGATCACTATTGTACTCCCTTGCCAAACCAGGGCAGAGTATACAATAGGTCTGGTCCATAGCATGGCATACTTTTATAGAACCTATCACTGAAGCATAGGGAATGACTTTCATTCTCTTTCTATTTTCTGCCGTGGTCGGGATTTGAGTCTTACTCAATTTCATACCTTTGCAACATAGGCAAGAACTCTTTCTTTGACTGTTCCATTTTGAACTACTTAAAAATCTTGTAGGTATGTACTCATTGAAAATCTTATCAAGCGTCTTGATCTATATCAATAGATCTTGATGCTCAATATGTAAGTAGCTTTACTGAGGTCTTTCTTTGAAAAACTCCTTTCAAACACTCCTTTATGCTTTCCAGAAAATTCTACATTATTTCCGATCAAAAATATGTCATTCACATATACTTATCAGAAAGGCTATAGTGCTCCCACTCACTTTCTTGTAAATACAGGCCTTTCCAAAAGTCTGCATAAAACCATATGCTTTGATCAACTCATCAAAGCGTATATTCCAACTCCGAGATGCTTGCACCAGTCCATTGATGGATTGCTGGAGCTTGCACATTTTGTTAGCACCTTTAGGATTGACAAAACCTTCTGGTTGTATCATATACAACTCTTCTTTAATAAATCCATTAAGGAATTCAGTTTTGACATCCATTTGCCAGATTTCATAAAATGTGCCAATTGCTAACATGATTCGGACAGACTTAAGCATCGATATGAGTGAGAAAATCTCGTCGTATTCAACACCTTGAACTTGTCGAAAAACCTTTTTGCGACAAGTCGAGATTTGTAGATAGTAAGACTACTATCAGCGTCCGTCTTCCTCTTGAAGATCCATTTATTTTCTATGGCTTGCCGATCATTGGGCAAGTCAACCAAAGTTCACACTTTGTTCTCATACATGGATCCCATCTCAGATTTCATGGTCTCCAGCCATTTCGCGGAATATGGGCTCATCATCGCTTCCACATAGTTTGTAGGTTCATCATGGTCTAGTAACATGACTTCCAGAACAGGATTACCGTACCACTCTGGTGCGGGTCTTATTCTGGAAGACCTACGAGGTTCGGTAGCAACTTGATCTAAAGTTTCATGATCATCATCATTAACTTCCTCACTAATTGGTGTAGGAATCACTGGAACTGTCTTCTGTGATGAACTACTTTCCAATAAGGGAGAAGGTACAATTACCTCATCAAGTTCTACTTTCCTCCCACTCACTTCTTTCGAGAGAAACTTCTTCTCTAGAAAGGATCCATCTTAGCAACGAATATCTTGCCTTCGGATCTGTGATAGAAGGTGTACCCAATAGTTTCCTTTGGGTATTCTATGAAGACACACTTCTCCGATTTAGGTTCGAGCTTATCAGGTTAAAACTTTTTCACATAAGCATCGCAGTCCCAAACTTTAAGAAACAACAACTTTGGTTTCTTGCCAAACCACAGTTCATAAGGCGTAGTCTCAAACGGATTTTGATGGTGCCCTATTTAAAGTGAATGCAGCTGTCTCTAATGCATAACCCCAAAACGATAGTGGTAAATCGGTAAGATACATCATAGATCGCACCATATCAATAATGTGTGGTTATGACGTTCGGACACACCATTACGCTGTGGTGTTCCATGTGGCGTGAGCTGTGAAACTATTCCACATTGTTTTATATGAAGGCCAAACTCGTAACTCAAATATTCTCCTCCACGATCAAATCGTAAAAACTTTATTTTCTTGTTACGATGATTCTCCACTTCACTCTGAAATTCTTTGAACTTTTCAAATGTTTCAGACTTGTGTTTCATTAAGTAGATATACCCATATCTGCTCAAATCATCTGTGAAGGTCAGAAAATAACGATACTTGCCACGAGCATCAACACTCATTGGATCGCATACATCGGTATGTATTATTTCCAATAAGCGAGTAGCTCGTTTCATTGTTCCGAAGAACAGAGTTTTAGTCATCTTGCCCAAAAGGCATGGTTCACAAGCATCAAATGTTTCATAACCAAGTGATTCCGAAAATCCATCTTTATGGAGTTTCTTCATGCGCTTTACACCGATATGACCCAAACGACAGTGCCACAAATAAGTTGCACTATCATTATTAACTTTGCATCTTTTGGCATCAATATTATGCATATGTGTATCACTACGATCGAGATCCAACAAACTATTTTCATTGGGTGTATGACCATTAAAGGTTTTATTCATGTAAACAGAACAACAATTATTCTCTGACTTTTAAATGAATAACCGTATTGCAATAAACATGATCAAATCATATTCATGCTCAACGCAAACGCCAAATAACATTTATTTAGGTTCAACACTAATCTCGAAAATATAGGGAGTGTATGATGATGATCATATCAATCTTGGAACCACTTCCAACACACATCATTACTTCACCCTCAAGTAGTCTCTGTTTATTCTGTAACTCCTGTTTCGAGTTACTAATCTTAGCAACCGAACAAGTATCAAATACTCAGGGGCTACTATAAACACTAGTAAGGTACACATCAATAACTTGTATATCAAATATACCCTTGTTCACTTTGCCATCCTTCTTATCCACCAAATATTCAGGGCATTTCCGCTTCCAGTGACCATTTCCTTTGCAGTAGAAGCACTTAGTTTCAGGCTTTGGTCTAGCTTTGGGCTTCTTCACGAGAGTGACAACTTGCTTGCCATTCTTCTTGAAGTTCCCTTTCTTTCCCTTCGCCCTTTTCTTGAAACTAGTGATCTTGTCAATCATCAACACTTGATGCTCTTTTCTTGATTTCTACCTTCGTCGATTTCAGCATCACGAAGAGCTCGGGAATCATTTTCGTCATCCCTTGCATTATAGTTCATCACGAAGTTCCAGTAACTTAGTGATGGTGACTTACAGAACTCTGCCAATCACTATCTTATCTGGAAGATTAACTCCCACTTGATTCAAGCGATTGTAGTACTCAGACAATCTAAGCACTTGCTCACTAGTTGAGCACTTCTCCTCCATCTTTTTAGCTATAGAACTTGTTGGAGACTTCATATCTCTCAACTCAGGTATTTGCTTGAAATATTAACTTCAACTCCTGGAACATATCGTATGGTCCATGACGTTCAAAACGTCTTTAAAGTCCCGATTCTAAGCTGTTAAGCATGGTGCACTAAACTATCAAGTAGTCATCACATTGAGCTAGCCAAACGTTCATAACGTCTGCATCTGCTCCTGCAATAGGTTTGTCACCTAGCGGTGCATCAAGGACATAATTTTTCTATGCAGCAACGAGGATAATCCTCAGATCATGGATCAAGTCCGCATCATTGCTACTAACAAATTTCAACTTAGTTTTCTCTAGAAACACATATAAAACATAGGGAAGCAAAAAACATAGAGAAGCAACAACGCGAGCTATTGATCTACAACATAATTTGCAAAATACTACCAGGACTAAGTTCATGATAAATTAAAGTTCAATTAATCATATTACTTAAGAACTCCCACTTAGACAGACATCTCTCTAGTCATCTAAGTGATCACGTGATTCAAATCAACTAAACCATGTTCGATCATCACGTGAGATGGAGTAGTTTCAATGGTGAACGTCACTATGTTGATCATATCTACTATATGATTCACGCTCGACCTTTCGGTCTCCGTGTTCCGAGGCCATATCTGTTATATGCTAGGCTCGTCAAGTTTAACCTGAGTATTCCGCGTGTGCAACTGTTTTGCACCCATTGTATTTGAACGTAGAGCCTATCACACCCGATCATCACGTGGTGTCTCGGCACGAAGAACTTTCGCAACGGTGCATACTCAGGGAGAACACTTCTTGATAATTAGTGAAAGATCATCTTAAAATGCTACCGCCGAACTAAGCAAAATAAGATGTATTACAGATAAACATCATATGCAATCAAAATATGTGACATGATATGGCCATGATCATCTTGCGCCTTTGATCTCCATCTCCAAAGTACTGTCATGATCTCTATCATCACCGACACGACACCATGATCTTCATCATCTTGATCTATATCAATGTGTCGTCACATGGTCGTCTCGCCAACTATTGCTATCGCATAGCGATAAAGTAAAGCAATTATTTGGCACTTGCATCTTATGCAACAAAGAGACAACCATAGGGCTTCTGCCAGTTGCCGATAACTTCAACAAAACATGATCATCTCATACAACAACTTATATCTCATCACGTCTTGACCATATCACATCACAACATGCCCTGCAAAAATAAGTTAGACGTCCTCTACTTTGTTGTTGCATATTTTACGTGGCTGCTACGGGCTGAGCAAGAACCATTCTTACCTACGCATCAAAACCACAACGATAGTTCGTCAAGTTAGTGTTGTTTTAACCTTCTCAAGGACCGGGCGTAGCCACACTCGGTTCAACTAAATTTGGAGAAACTGACACCCGCCAGCCACCTGTGTGCAAAGCACGTCGGTAGAACCAGTCTCGCGTAAACGTACGCGTAATGTCGGTCCGGGCCGCTACATCCAACAATACCGCCGAACCAAAGTGTGACATGCTGGTAAGCAGTATGACTTGTATCGCCCACAACTCACTTGTGTTCTACTTGTGCATATAACATCTACGCATAAAACCTAGGCTCGGATGCCACTGTTGGGAACGTACTAATTTCAAAAAAAAAATCCTACGCACACGCAAGATCATGGTGATGCATAGCAACGAGAGGGGAGAGTGTTGTCCACGTACCCTCGTAGACCGATAGCGGAAGCGTTATAACAACGCGGTTGATGTAGTCGTACGTCTTCACGGCCCGACCGATCAAGCACCGAAACTACGGCACCTCCGAGTTCTAGCACACGTTCAGCTCGATGACGATCCCCGCACTCCGATCCAGCAAAGTGTCAGGGAAGAGTTCCGTCAGCACGACGGCGTGGTGACGATCTTGATGTTCTACTGTCACAGGGCTTCGCCTAAGCACCGCTACAATATTATCGAGGACTATGGTGGAGGGGGGCACTGCACACGGCTAAGAGATCTCGAGGATCAATTGTTGTTGTCTCCAAGGGATGCCCCCCTCCCCGTATATAAAGGAGTGGAGGAGAGGGAGGGCCGGCCCTCTCTCTATGGCGCGCCCTAGGGGAGTCCTACTCCCACCGGGAGTAGGATTCCCCTTTTCCTAGTAGAACTAGGAGCCCTTCCAAGTAGGAGTAGGAGAGAAGGAAAGGGAAGGGAGAAGGAGAAGGAAGGAAGGGGGCGCCCCCCCTCCCTAGTCCAATTCGGACTAGTCCATGGGGAGGGGTGCGGCCACCCTTTGGGGCCTTTCTCTCCTTTCCCGTATGGCCCATTAAGGCCCAATACGAATTCCCGTAACTCTCCAGTACTCTGAAAAATACCCGAATCACTCGGAACCTTTCCGATGTCCGAATATAGTCGTCCAATATATCGATCTTTATGTCTCAGCCATTTCGAGACTCCTCGTCATGTCCCCGATCTCATCCGGGACTCCGAACTCCTTCGGTACATCAAAACTCATAAACTCATAATATAACTGTCATCAAAACCTTAAGCGTGCGGACCCTACGGGTTCGAGAACAATGTAAACATGACCGAGACACGTCTCTGGTCAATAACCAATCGCGGAACCTGGATGCTCATATTGGCTCCCACATATTCTACGAAGATCTTTATCGGTCAGACCGCATAACAACATACGTTGTTCCCTTTGTCATCGGTATGTTACTTGCCCGAGATTTGATCGTCGGTATCTCAATACCTAGTTCAATCTCATTACCGGCAAGTCTCTTTGCTCGTTCCGTAATACATCATCCCGCAACTAACTCATTAGTTGTAATGCTTGCAAGGCTTAAGTGATGTGTATTACTGAGAGGGCCCAGAGATACCTCTCCGACAATCGGAGTGACAAAATCCTAATCTCAAAATACGCCAACCCAACAAATACCTTCAGAGACACCTGTAGAGCACCTTTATAATCACCCAGTTACTTTGTGACGTTTGGTAGCACACAAAGTGTTCCTCCGGTAAACGGGAGTTGCATAATCTCATAGTCATAGGAACATGTATAAGTCATGAAGAAAGCAATAGCAACATACTAAACGATCAAGTGATAAGCTAACATAATGGGTCAAGTCAATCACATCATTCTCCTAATGATGTGATCCCGTTAATCAAATGACAACTCTTTGTCCATGGCTAGGAAACATAACAATCTTTGATTAACGAGCTAGTCAGGTAGAGGCATACTAGTGACACTATGTTTTTCTATATATTCACACATGTATTATGTTTCCGGTTAATACAATTCTAGCATGAATAATAAACATTCATCATGAAATAAGGAAATAAATAATAACTTTATTATTGCCTCTAGGGCATATTTCCTTCAGCCGCAACACCCGGAAAGTCGCCAAGATCCACTGGCTAGCGGGGGGGAGTGAGTGCTGGGCCACCTGCCCACACTCCCGACCCGACCCGGATCTCCGACGGGAAGAAGTCGCGGCCAGCACAGCCAGCGTCCCATCAGGGAGCCCGCGAGGGGAAGTGAAGGTGGGGCCACCTACCCCCGCTCCCCACCCGACCCGGCCCTCTGGCCAGAGGGTGCCGTGGCCACCCCGGTCGGTGTCGGCTGGCCCCGCACCTGCAGCTGAGTGGGCATCAGCTGAGCGGGCGACGCCGCAGGCTCGGCCACCCTGGCCGCCGTAGGAGAAGAGGGGGCCGAGGCCACCTGCCCGAGTCCCGCTCCCAAACTGGTCCTGTCACCGATCGGCAACACAGCCACCTCTGCGGCCGGCCTCATCGGAGTCCTGACGGGCGGCGAAACAGCCGAATGGGTGGGAGTACGGGGGGCCACCTGCCCCTGATCCTCCCCCCCCCCCTCGACCGAAGTCATCACAGTGATAGTCACCTCCAAGCACTCGTCCAGAGAGCCATCTTCCTCAACAAAGTCCAGGGGAGGGAGCGTGCGTTCTAGCACATCCTTAGACTCCACTCGATCGCTCCACAAAGAGGAGCGGAAGCTGGCTGAAAAGAACCAAATCTCAAACTACTCATAGGCACCGAAGTAGAAGGTGCAGCCCCATTCTCGGGCATCTGCGGGTAGGTGCCCGGGCCATTGGGCAACTCACGCCCAGCATCCTCCCCTCATGTCTCCGAATTACCCGATCCATCATTCTTATCATGCATATCCACATCAGTCCCTGCTAGAGCCTCAGCAAAAAAATCGGAGTCCTCAAACTCAATGTCAAGGTTGTAAACCATGCCCTTATGTGTCCACTTGACCATGTCAGGTGCAAACACGATGTCCAGGACACTCACCAGTAGTCGGGCCACCCCGTTAGCTTGGGTAAAGG
This sequence comes from Triticum aestivum, assembly GCF_018294505.1. Lineage (NCBI taxonomy): Eukaryota > Viridiplantae > Streptophyta > Magnoliopsida > Poales > Poaceae > Triticum > Triticum aestivum. Next base: position 745,462,789 of record NC_057813.1, on the reverse strand, counting down.
CCATGTCCACCCTCTCAGTTTTCCCGACCAGTATCCCCAAGCTTGCAGTGACCCGAGCATCCTGAATCAGCTTCGATGGAACCCCAGAGAAACGCAACCAGACCTGAGTGAGTGGCTTGCCCTGTGGCACCACCTTCTTCCACTCGTGAAACTCGAGAATGCACTCTGTCCCAGGAACTCTACACAACCCAAAACTGAGAAGACGCTCCAAGTCCTATGTAGTAGGGAAGTCCACCTTATACATGTTAGCCTCGAGTCGAATGAGCTCCCACAGAAAATCACCTAGAGCTAAGTCCCTAATCCTTTGCATAATCTGAGCCTCAGACACATCACCTTTCGGGACTTTAACAATCCCCGTAGTCGTGCTATGGGACTCCTCTGGGACCTCCCTCGCACAAGGAGCCTCAAAAAACATCAACTCAGCACAATAAACTCCATAAATGGTAATACTCGGCATCTGATCACGCAGTATCGGGCACTCTCCCGTGTCATGCGCTGGCTTGAGGCAAGTATCACATAACTCAGTCACACATTCAGCAATAAAGTGGCCCCTCTCACCACAACGATAACACATCATCTTCTCCTTTTTCTGAGCCCACTTGGAAGCTCTATCCGCATCTGACTTGTCGGTGGCACCGACAGCACCCGTCACCAAGGGCTCAGTCTCAGGCACCTCAGCATTAGCCAGCGCCGTCACCACGTCCATAGCCTGACCAGACAATTTCGGCATCTGACCTGAAGCAGCCACCTCTAAGGATGTCGTCGGCTCCACCACGACAGGCAATGGAGGTTGGCGATAACGGTTCCTACCACCGCGACCACCGCGACCACCATGATGACCTCAGTAGCCACCTCGCTGCCGGTACTCTGGCCAGTTGCTCCCTCAACAAAACCTCCCGGGGGGACATAAAAGGGTCTTTCAGCTGACCCATCACTCTGCTAGGCATAGCCGCGCCCGCCGCCCGCCGACGATGAGCCACGATGTTGACCATCCCCATAGGCATTGTAACCATCTTCACCCCATTGTCCCCGTGGTTGTCCATTACCGCCGCGGTTCACCAGTAAACGAGCAACATCCGCGCCTCCATCGCCCACATGCACAGGTTGAGGCGGCGGTATGTGCGTCTGCACCGGCCCAGCTCGTTTTTGAGGCGGTCTAGCAGCATAGTGGGGCGGCGGTGCAGCCCGCGGCTGCTGCCCATGCACCGGCGCCTGCTTGCGAGGGGCCACCACGGCCGCCCCGGGCGGCGGCGGCCTATGCCCCTGAGTGATGCCGCGCCCCACAGCAGCAAGTGTCGGTGCCGGTACGACCGGCCCGGACGCCATCGGTCTAGGACCGAGACCACCGCCACGCCCAGCGGCCGGCAATGACCCAGCGGCCAGCGTAGGCTTCGGACCCGGCGGAGCACCACCACCATGCCCGGCCGGCGCAGTCCCGGCAACCACCGGAGGTTTCTGACCAGGCGGAGCAGCACCACCCCGCCCAGCCATTGCCGCAAGGGGAGGGATGCGAGCCGCGCGTCCGGGACCGCACGCAGCGAAGCCCGGCACCGCACAACGCCGTCTAACCCTAGGAGGCGGCGAGGAAGATTTCTGCGATCGACGCTCGATCGAAACCATGCACGGGCCAGAACTCAGAACAGATGTGGAGTCCGGGTTAGCCTGGTCCTCATACCCAGCTATCCCCGGCCCACCCTATTCGGCACAAGCTGGGCCGAACACCCCTCCACAGATTGGGCCCCATTCGCCGCATCCGCATCGAGCCCAACAGCACCGAGCAAAAAATTCAAATGTTGGTTCCGCGCTGTGCGGATCTCAGCCGACCGGCCGGCCGCCGGCGCCGGCACCGCCGCCGCTGCCGCCGGCTTTTTCTTCTTCTTTCTCTGGACCATCTTCCAAGCACCCGTTTCGAAAAAATCGGACAGGGAAGGTTTGGGGAGACTCACCTTGGGTAGAGGACCGCGCCAGGGCCAGATCTCCGATGCCGCCGTATGACGATGGACGACGAGGGGAGCGACCCTACGGGAGGCAGGTGATGCTTTCGACGCCGTCAACGCGATCGCACGTCCTGCTGTTTGCGCAAGCAGCCGCTCATTGCCCTCCTCCGTCGCCTCCTCATCCCTAGCAAGGCCGTCGCACTGTCCCTCGTCCTCATCGCTATCCGCTAAGACCCAAAAACGTCCTCCAAATCGCTGATCTGAAGTCTTGTTCGTCAAGTCGATCAACTCGATCTCCTCCCTATGATCTTCCTGCAGACAGCAAACTACATGCACGTCGAAATCATCAATACGTAAACGAAGCCCTACCTTGATCTGGACGTCGGTCGCCAGATAGTCGCCGGCCAGGATGTCGTTGTCCATATTCCGAATTGACGTCCACCGCGAAGCCGGAGTGTGCTGCAGGCGCCCCTCGATCCAGCCACCGGAGATCGGGTCGTAGAAATTGACTGCCCACTGCTCCGCTTGTGCCCTTGTCCGGATCGCGCCATAGTCGGTGGATCCCCATGGAGATCCGTCTCGACCGACCGCGCCTGTCCCGCCCCCTCTTCCGGCGGCGTCGACGTGGGCGGCCGCGGGTCGTCGCCCATCGCGTCCTCCTCCAGAGCGACCTCTTTTCGTGGACTTCCAATATATGCTGGCAATAGCATCACGTCAATTTTGACCATCTCCATATATCTTTGCCATGGGAGCTGCTCCCATCGCTCCTGTACAGGCGCGAGCACACACAACGCACACACAACACTCATGCGCGAGCACGCACATTCACCCCTGCCTCGCGGGCACACACATCTGCCCCGAACCTCCTTCTCATCCTATGGATCTGGTTGATTAGCACACATCTATGCGAGTTCTTGGACTGGTAATTCTGTTGATTAGCATGGATGCTCTACTCCTACGTTTCTATCTTTGGTTGAGCTCTTGGGCTGCAAACTTTTCAGATTAGCATGGATCTGTGCGATCTGCCCAAGATCTTGCTAACTTGTGGAAATTGTAGCTCTTAAATTACAACTCTGTGGTTTTTCCAAGATCTTGCAGACATTATTTTATTTCGTTTTGATGATGCAAATGATGTCAATATTTTGCACGCCCATTATTAACTGTGCAGAATTTATATAGATGGATGACAATGGAAGACCCGAGAAACGCTTATCGTGCAAGCTGCTGGTTTGGTTGCCGCATTTATATAGATGGATGATTCTGATTGTCTTAGATTTGAAAATGAGAAGGACAATAAGGCTAGGAGCTGTTGGGGATTTGTGTGGACTTGCACTGTTGGGGATTTGTAGCTCTATCTAATTATACAAGATGATACCTTGCGCGTTGCTGCGGGACTAAATAAGCACATGATGTAAAACTATAAAGTTGAGTCATAGATGTGATCATATATTGGAAAGAAATAGAACCACAGACACACTGATGGAGTGCGGTTATGCTAACGGACAACTATGCTAGTTATAAAATTTATTACACCCATATACCGACCGATAACAAAGCTATCTATGAGATAATGTAAATGTACATTTATGAAAACACTAAGAAAACAATTTAAATTTTATAAGTTGTTTCCTTGTCGACTACAAAAATGTAAGCTGGCACACATGATTGGTAAAATTAAAAAGCTACATGCAAATTGTAATTTCTGATGTAGTGATGCATATGTTACTTGTGGTCCGTTGAATTGTATCTATGCATACAAAAATTTCATGAAATATTGCACACAAAAATAAGTAGATGCAACTTTATAGTGATCAATAATGACATTTACTATCGCTACAACATCTATGTCGTGAAGGTCTTGTTATAAGAGTTCTCAACGGATTTGATATTATGTTGGATGGTTCTCAGATCTAGAGAAAAGTGAATCAATTCATTATTTGGCTATGGACAATGAACTCTATTTATTACATGGGATAACATTAGTGGCAGCACATGAGTTGAAACTTCAGAACACAATGTTTGAGTTTCCAAGAAAATGGTAAGCATCACAACAAACTGTTTGCCGCAAAGACAATTACCAAAATTTACAAAATCAGTTCTTTACCAAAAAAATCAATTGGTACAGATATACAAAAGTAAGACAAAATTGTACACTTCGATTGAAAACTACGTCAACATATGCTGATATATAACTCACAAATCAACACAGATTGTTCATATTTTCCATGTAAAAACTTACAACTTCATAAGAAAAGAGATAGACAATAAACCATATTCCAGTAGATGTCTATTCATTCTATATGCTCTCTAGGATACCATCAGGGCAAACTGTATCTTGCTATGAATCTATGATGCACTCCCATTCCGTGGATCATTTGCTAGGAGCCTAGGACACCACACGCTGTAAAAAGTAGAGGGGATGGTCAGTGATCGACATAGATTAAAAATTTCTACAAGAACAAACAGACCCGCGACCTACTTGGATTGTGATCGAATACCTTATCGACATAGAGTAAAAAACGCAGAAACTAAAGGGACGGAAATGAGATTAAATTCTGTATCGGGGCATGTAAAATTGAGGAGAAAAATCTCTAAACAATCAGGTATCAAGGTCCTCCATCTCAGATAAAATTGTATAATTGAGCCTTGCATCGTCCAAGGCATGCATTCTATAATTGGGCGGGTGCTTAATAAGCAGATGCTGTGAGGAAGAGGCTGCATGGAGAACCTGGGACAGAGAGAGGGAAGGTGAAGTCCACAGCTGCAGATGTGTCCCAACTAGCACGCTTTGTACCAACAGTATATGTAAGTCAATAACTGATGCGTCGAGAAGGCGAAACCTGGAAAATCTCTAGCAAGGGCGTCAGGCATGTGCTCGTATTTGGGGTGACGATGGGAACAAAGATAAAGCAATCGCATCAGTTACCTGTACATAGGAGGGGTCTACACTGATTTGAGGATGGTATAGGGGAAGGGCGGTGGAGCTAGGCTGCACATGGTACTGGCACAACTCTCGCCATCTGAGTCCATCGGTGGCATGGATGTCGCGGCTCCTCAATGTCAAATCCGGTGGTGGCGGGGGTCTGCAAAGTCAGATGCAACGCCAATCATCGGGACTGAAAAAGAGGTGAATTTATATGTGTGGATTCGTAAGGCCAAGGGATGGTCACGGTAGTGGGAAAGATGCAAATAGGACCAGGGGATAGATTGGTGGGAAGAGTAACAGAATCATGGGAGAAGATTAGCAGGCATCTCGGCTCCTATTAATAGATGGGCTGTTTCCGTCGGTATAGAAGACACTACAGAGATTAAAACCATGGGATTATTTCGTTAGAAAAGATTATTTTTTTTTGCTGAGGTGGCAGATTTGCTAAGGTGGAAGACTGATTGGCTGCTTTTCGAAACTGAATAATGACCTGGCACATCGCTGATGTGGATATTGTGCATGGTGAGAGAATAGGAAGTAGTGGGGAGCAATTTCTTAAGAATGGTAGATGGTAGATGCGAATTCTAAGATGTACTACATAAATAATTTCTATGCCCTCTTGATGATCCTGCTGCATTTCTTTTGCTTATATGTACCATAAATTGCTTATGTGCCCTCTAAGATGTACTTGGAGAGCATGTCACAAAAACAATCTTCCAAACAAATTTTGGGTTCATACAGCCTACCAAACAACTTCTCTTGTGTGCAGCATCTCTCATACAACACTGGATGCAAGATACCAAACAAAATATATGCTGAGCCTGGGCCATATCATGTAGTACACCAAACATACATCTCAATTGCTCTTTGCATCAGCTCAACGAGGCCAACCTAAGCTAAGCTCCCTCATGTGATGCAAGTTGGATGCCCCCAGGGAACCAAACACGCCCATAGTCATTTCAATGTAGCCGTCCCGAAAGGAAAGAAACGAGGTCCTTACTAGAAGACTCTAACATATTAAAGTTCGGTTTCAGTACAAAGATTCCTAAAGAAACTTTATTATTATTCAAATAAAGAAACACGGTAGGTGACAACAAACCACCCATAGATGAATAAAAGGGAAAATAATCAGAAAACCGGTCAGATATCCTTAACCATTTTATTTTAGTTGAAGGAACACTCAACTTAAACCACATATGGATGAAATAAAATCTCTTGAAATTTCCTAGGCTACGTAAACACCTATTCCATTCAAGCATGTCATATCAGTATGCCCAAAGAAGCCAACAATTGCTTGACCATTTGGCATCACAGCGCTGAAATTGTGTACTGTACCACCTTGTATATTTTCAGTATTTCCATAAGGTCCGTATGTTCTTTCGTTAGTGGTAAACTTCAGTGTCTGTATAACATTGATATTATTATGTTCGATAACAGTTCCAGACATTGCGGTCACAATTTCTTCAGGGCCCAACACAATCTGCAAAGGAATAAAGGAAATTATTACAAGTCCATAAACAACCACAAGAGTACAGTACACAATCCATGCATGTAAAGAAAATGATGAAAAATAATCACACCTCTGCGCGATTGGGACTCTTAGTGCCCCAAATATTTGTGTAACGGCTGTTGCCATATTGGTCAAAGTAATTATATTCAAATGAATCAATTCTTTCTTGATAGTGGATGGCGATACTTGCAATCTTGGAGGGTTTTTCCATGCCAACAGCAGAACCCTCCTTGCCTCCCCAGGGGCCACTCTTTGTGAGAATGGGTAGCTGCATTTGTACAGATAATGGAGCAACATGTTCAGGACGAATCAACATGCATGTACTAAATAAAACACAAATGCAAATCTGAATATTCTCACCTTCATGCGGCAGAATCCATGGATGTTAAGTTGGATTATGGTACCACCATCTGTTTCCTGATGCCATGTTTTGTGTATAACACCACATGCCATTGCGAGTTCACCTGTCCCACCGGCAATAGCCCACTCACCTTCTTGGGCTACAGATTCTCCCATTACCTGAAGTGTGCTCTTCTTGAACCTGTGTAAAAACTAGTGCACTTAAATATCATCGCTAATATGACAGAATGAGAAGCTAGCTGACCATGTCAACCCTTGTAGATGCTTGATGATATCTCTGATAAAAATAAATCTGAATCTATTGTAAACTCTAGATTGTGTTCCTCACACAAAATTGTTATTGGCAACTTACACAAAACGAGAGAATATATGGCGCGGCGTGCGTTAACATGAAGCAAAAAAATGTACTGGTACCATGTTCGCATACCTTTCAATCTCGAATCGAATGGTGAACGTATTGTGCCAACTACCAGCGTTGATATGCAGCCCTTGTGCACGGCCCACTAGCTTGGCGTCGGTGCCAACCCCATCATATATGGCCCAGTCGTGAACTGATGTCCTGCCCAACTTAGTGGTAGCATCTCCAACTATGATGTTTGCTTGGGTTGGGTTTGATCCACTGAAAATGTGGTGCAGGTACAAGCTACTGAACTTAAACTCAGTGTTTTCCACAGACCCATCGAATGGACTAGCATGGAAGTTGGGGTGAGTTTCCATGGACAAGGATGGAGTACAATGCTAAGTGGAGTAGATCAGTGGGCTTCTACCTACTCGATCTAGACTGAGCTTGTGTGATGTGGAAAATGGATGCTGGCGTGGATGGGTATTTATAGGCCAGTTCAAGTAGATCCATGTATGCAGAGCATCTTGTGTACTCGGAATAACTTATACCTTCTTGTGCACCACGCGCATTTTCACGATCAGATGACTCCCACCTACTCCCTCCGTTCCAAAATAGATGACCCAACTTTATACTAAAATTAGTACAAAGTTGGGTCATCTATTTTGGAACGGAGGGAGTACTAGCTAGAGCGCATGGCAGATGACACATGGCTAATTAATGGTTCACATCACATGGCTAATTGACGTACTCTACTTTCAAGGGGAAAACAACGTTGTTAAAGCTAGTGAAAAAACTCGAAAATTCATGAGCTTCCTTAGATGTATGCAGACCTCCGGAGAACCATCCTCCGCCTGCTTCCATTCAAAAACCTGCTGCACCAGGTGCTGTACTTACGTTGGTAACAAACAATTTCAGATAAGCTAAAAGTTAGCTAGAGCCATTAACCACAGGACCGCACGGCCTAGTCAATTTGCGAATACAGAATAAATTAACTAGACAACAGCCCACGCATTAATATTGCTGCTGAAATTGGTTGCAATATATTATTTTGATGAGATTTGATTGTATTGACACTAAAACAATGAATATATATGATTTATTACTGTAATTTGATTAATATATATGTGTAACATATTTGTAGAATTTAAATAGTATTTCTCACGGATGTTGACCGGAATAATAGTAGTAGGGTTGAAGTGTCCATATTGAGAGAAGGTGTATAATTAGCATTTATCATGCATGTTGCGAGAAAAAAAGTATATGTGTAACATATTTATAGAATTTAAATAGTATTTCTCATGGATGTTGACCGGAATAATAGTAGTAGGGTTGAAATGGGATGTGTCCATATTGAGACAAGCTGTATAATTAGCATTTATCGTGCATGTCGCGAGAAATAAAAGTAGTAGGATTAATGAGGCAGCATGTGTGTCATATGTGCATGTTGAGATAAGTAGAAAGTAGAAATAGTGGGGATCAACTACTTAAAGTGTCTGCTAGATCATATCATGCACGGTGTCACAGGAGTATTTTGCAAAATATTTCAATGATAATTAGTTGTATGAAACATGATTATTGTATGTCTATTATATATATCATAATAAAATGGAAATTCACACGGTTGTTTCTTGAGCTAGTTTTTTTTTCTTGTGCGTGGTTGTATCTTAACGTGGGACTTTTCCTCATGCATGAGGTGGCATGCTTGCCTGTTAAGGGAAATTGGTTAGTGGGGCTAGCTATTTAGATACATAAGGTATGATTATCAATGTTCAATTAACACAAGGGTCCGGCTAGATGACAGTCGCCTGGAAAAATAATTTGGGTAGTCAGTTTTTCTAAGCTGTTGGATGCGAGATGAATGGCCAGATTAGCTTCTTCGATCTTCAGCCCAACCTCCTATTCATCTTCTTCCTCTTGACTGCCCCACGTACCGCTGGACTAACCGCTGGCCTCCACCCCTCCTGCGATCGCCTCGCTGCACCGCCCTTCCCTCAAACTCCTCCACAGTTTGTTTTGCAGCCACACCCGGCCATCCCACTAAGCCCGGCGACCACCCAAAAATCCCGGGCGAACCTGCACCCGCCACCCTAAGATAGATAGTGGGGTTGCTTCTCCCCTGGCTCCAACGACCTCGTCATCTCCTTCTTCCTCTCACTCGGAGCTTCCTTCTTCCTTCTCAAAACATAATCGACTGACCAAAAAACAAAATTCAATCGACAGCTGACCTTTAGCTATTGTGTTAACACAACTCTATATTAGTAAGTAGTGTTCTATCATGGATGTGACTCATTGTCTAGGTTATGTTTGTATTTTGACATCCGTAGATGTATTTAGCTAGGTGGTTGATAAGCCGGCTTTGGTTGCTTCGTCGGAGATTCTGGTGCGAGGCCTTGTGGTTGGTCCGAGTGTACTGTGTGGGCTCTTACTAGTAGAAAACAGGTCTGACGTTCTAGCCGGATCGGAGCAATAGTGCTGGTCGCATTACGAACCAGAACTAATGTCAGCATTAGTTCCGGTTCGAGCGGCTAGAACACCGGACGGGGACTAAAGGGCCTTACGAACTGGGACTAATGTCCATTTTTCTACTAGTGTGTGGTCTTTAGGGAGATAGAGCCGCCAGCTTGACTCGTACTCCCTCTGGTTTTTTATTCTGCTTATAAGATTTGTTCATAGTAAAATTTTGTGAATTTTGATCAAATTTATGCTGAAAAATATAAACGTCTACAGTACTGAAGTTATACATTACGAAAACTAATTCCATGATGCATCTAATGACATTAGTTTGGTAATATGAATTTTAATATATTTTCAGTAAGCATGGTCAAACGTTGACTTCAAAGAAATCTTATATATATATATACAGTAAGGGCATCTCCAACGGCAACCCGCAAATTTTCAAAAGCATCCATCCGCGGACAGGGGGGGCAGTCCGCGGACACGGATGCGGGAGATAGCCATCCAACCATAGCCGCATAAATCCGGCCAACAATTCGAACTAATGGGCAAAATTCTTTCAAACAAGTCTGAATTTCATATAAACAAGTCCGGACATGTAAACATAAGGGATTTCACGTAAATATGACGGATTTCATTACATTTCGTACCTAGTTCTATTCTAAACCTTAACTAAATGATCGTCGGTCCCCGGTCTTATGTCCGTCCATCAGCCCCGAGAAGTGAAGCTTCACCGTCTCCAGTTCCGCCGCGGCGCTCTCTAGCTCCGGCTCCAGAGCCCGAAGAAATTATGTTGTTCGCCTCCAAGTCACAGCCAAGCGACTAATTGGACTACGATGCTCAGCCCACCAAACTTGTCATCGACGAGAGGGGAGGAGCGCTCGCCTTCCTAGGACCTGACGTGTTGGCTTCGTGGTTGTGGAGGCGGGGCCCGGCCTCAGCGGAGCCGGCGATGTCCTCCTCCTCCCCACCGGTCTCCCCAAACACCGCCTCGCTCGCGTCGTTCCTCTCCTTGTAGGCTTGCGCCACCTAGATCACCCACTGGTGGTACCCCGACCAACAAGGCAGATCTAGCAGGTGGTGCAGTAGGAGTTGAGCCATGCCTCCTGCTCCGCCGGATCCGTGTCTGGCGTGATCGCCCTGCCGCAGCGAGCTACCCCTCCGCCTTCAGATGCTCCTGGAGGAGGTTGTGGTTGTGGTCTCTCAGTTGGCGCGCCGCTTCAATGCCGGTGCTAGTGACCGACCGCGTCAGCTCTGGCCGAACATGAATGCGGGGACTGACTAGCAGACCGTTTCGTGCGGGAACGCAGGCGGGTGTGGGAGGAGGGATTTGGGGGGGGGGGGGCAGGGTGGTTAGAAACAGGCTTGGGAGCGGTCTGGACTCTCATAAAGCCCCCTCCCTTTCCCGTTTGTCTCCGGTTTGTGAGAGAACGTGTCCGGGCAGTCCAATGGACCGTCACAGGTCTGCATTGGATAGCTTCCGTGGGGGGGGGGGGGGGGGGGGGGGGGCAGGGTGGTTAGAAACAGGCTTGGGAGCGGTCTGGACTCTCATAAAGCCCCCTCCCTTTCCCGTTTGTCTCCGGTTTGTGAGAGAACGTGTCCGGGCAGTCCAATGGACCGTCACAGGTCTGCATTGGATAGCTTTCGTGGTCCGGGCAGCACGATCCGAATGGGTACATAAGGTTTGATGGTCGTGTGGATGTCAAGAGTTGAAGATGCCCTAAGAAAAACGGAGTGAGGATGCCATCAAGGGTGGTGTGGAAACCGGAGTGAACACTCCGACAATGGCCATCATATTGCCTCAGATCACTTGGGAAGTGGAGCCGTCAGCTGGGGAGGTGCATGGCTCGAAGGCACTGGTGCGTGAAAGATTGCGGGGTTCGGCCACATAGGAGACAGACAGATCCATCGGCTTGGCTGTCGTGGAAACCCACGCCCACGCGGCCACTCCTGAACCCATACGAAATGGAGGGTGTCAGCACCGACACTTGTGAGGTGGAGGCATTAGTTTAGGTTGGGCGCAGCCTTGTGCTCAGTGTGAGTATTCTAGAGGTTGAAAACCAGCGTTGTGTAATAGAGCGTGCGCTCTGACCGCTTAGACCTCTTACAATGCGAAGGTGCTTAGATGATGTGCTAAATATATTAAATGTCTTAGCAACTCAAGTCTCTAATGCAAAGATGATAAGCTTTTGGGTGCTAAACTTCACGCATTTAATTAGTTATAGACTCAGAATTATGCTTCCACCTAGGTACACATGCTTAGCACCGTTTCTTTCTAGAGTTATCATACTGCTCTCTCTCTTCTTAATTAGCAATGCCACATCAGATTTTTTGTTTAGTTGGCAACCTTAGCACCTGTACATGATATAGCATTGGAAGGGGTCTTAGAAGACAGAGCTGTCAGCTCGGATTGTACATGGGGTGGAGGCTTGTGTGGAGGCCAGACCGACGGCTCCAAATCTGGCCATCAAGAGGTAGGGTGTTATGGATGTGCGCAGTCTCAGGACAAGGTGTTGCGTCGTGTGATTTATAGATTTTTTATTGCTCGTTATTAACTAGTCTTCTTTGAACCAAGGTTTGCTCGGAAATACCACGGGCTGTGCTCTTCGACTTAGATGTCAACAAGATATGACTATGTAGCTACATAAAAACAACCATTTTTCCTTTAACTTATAACAAAAAGCATATTTGGCGTTAAACTAGCTAGAGATATCCGTGGCATCACTCTATGTTAAACAATAATCTCTCATTCTGTGCAAGACCTATTTACGAGATCAAGATCTTGATCAACTCTATCCCACTACCCACCATTAAGAGCACTCGTTGACATTATATAGAAATGTGCGTCAGGTCCTTTGATTCCATATGTACACCTAGGGATGTGGATGAAAGATACGAGATAATTTTGTATCACCCTATGCGAAGCATCTTTCAATTAGTGGCAACAACAGATCAGGATCTCGATGGTATGGCCTTGTCATACCCGTCCGCAGCCATAAAAAACACAAGTCAGGTGCTTGATTCAATACGTGCCTAGACACAACATCCCTACGGCTAAATATCTACAAGGCCTCTTGGACATTTCATCGGTTAAGTGTGCTAGTTACTGTCGCTTTCATCCATCCTATAACCTTCCTTTCACTTTATTGTTGCCCTGATGTCAACCTTCCTCGTCCGACCAGCCTAGTTCTTACCGGCCCTTGCTAGTGCAAGGAGGATAATAGGATGGATGAGAACGACAGTAACTAGCACACTTAACCGATGAAATGTCGAGCAGGCCTTATAGCAATTTAACCATAGAGATCTAGTATATAGGGATGCGTTGAATCAAAGCACCCGACTTGTGTTTTTTTTATAGTTGTGGACACGTCAGACAAGGCCGTACCATCGATAGCCCGATCTGGTGTTGCCACTAATAGGGTGCTTCCCATAGGGTGATGCAAAATTATCTATCTTTCATGCACATCCCTAGGTGTACATCTGGAACCAAAGGACCTGACGCACATTTTTATTTACCGTCAACGAGTGCTCTTAATGGTGGGTAAGTGGGATATTGATCCAGATCTTGATCTCGGTTAAGTGTCTTGGAGTTGTTGCGTTGGACCTTGACATGCAGCTTAGACTACTTTCCTTGTTATTATATTCTAGCACTTAGTTGAAACATTATTTGCACCTCATGTTAGATGGGACTGGTCATAATTCCAGTCTAAAGAACAATGATTATTTGATATCTTTGAATAGCATGTTCCATGACTATGCACCCATTATGAATGGGTTTTTTTAAATGGAATCTAAAAATAGAGCAGGTCTATAACAGGAATGCCAAAAGGCATAAGACTAACGACATAAATCCGACATACTTCTAGCATTATCGGCTTGGACACATTACTTTAAAATGCACGAAGAAGGTCCATGATAATAGACTCCTAACTTCGTCCGATTTCAAATCATTCGAGACATGTTAATCATGCATGCTAGCAAGATGACTGTTGGCCCTGCCTCTCTCTGCGCCGCTTCTTCTTATCTCTCTCTTTCTTCTTCTCTCAAGAACACAAGAATACACACACACACACACACACACACACACTTCACCATGGAGAAAGCCAGCTTTGTTATGTCGCTCCCGGTGAGAACACACACCCTACATTAAGCACTTCCTTGGTGGCACACTGTGGCTACATGTTTTCTCCAGCCCTCTTGGGCTCGTCTTTTCATTACTCCAACACAAGGTATATATATACGAAGGACCAGGCACTATGCCATGCACTCACGCACAGCAGCCCACTACTACCACTAACTAACCCACTACATGCACTAACCACGGCCTAACCTCACTCCATGATCCAAATGACTTGGCAGCCACTTGTGACCAGGCCAACTACATGCATGCATCCACTACTAGCAACAATACTCTCGGCTAGGACTCAACAAACTCACGCATGCACAGCTAGTCCAACAAACAGAACGACCTGCCGGCTCAACCGACCCAATTTGATGCAGTTCATCGCGGCTCCAGCCTCTGATACGTCTTGCCGCTTCTCACGGTGTTGCTGTATCGCACAGCACCATCGGCATCTTGCCGTGCTCGCCGCCTCGCACGGCAGCCTCGCATCTCGCCTCCTTGGCACGCTCAGCTGAAGCTTCACCGGACCAATAACACACTAGACTAGACTACATGCAAAAACTCAAACATGATAATACATGGAATCAAGAGTAAGGCTAACATTGACTAAGTTCCCGTTTGAAAAGAGTTGCGAGAGGGCGCGTGTGGAACTGATACACATCGATCTGCATTGTCCAATGAGCACAACGGCTAGAGATGGCAATCAGTTTTTCGTGACATTTACCAACGACTTGAGTACATATAGAAACTTTTAAAAAGTTCAAAAAGAGTTTTATAATGGAGTTGAAAATCATGTTGGCAAAACGACAAAACTTCTCCGATCAGATAATGGAGGTGAGTACATGAGCCACAAGTTTGATGATCCACTACAAAGTGTGCGGTTTTGTAAGGAAATTCTTGTGATGAAAAAAAAAACATCATCGAAGATCATTTTCCATGACGAAATCCGTTAGCATCTTATATCCTCCCGGTGGAGCACCTTCAGCTGATTTTGGTTACATTTGGGCTGATTTTCGGCGAAGCATTTGATTGTCACTAGCGATGTGCATATTCTATGATGGTTTTTATTGGCATAGGCAATGTAAGATGGGCCAGTTTTTAATGTATATAGAAAATTAACTAATCGTTTTGCTAAAACTACTCTTTCTAAAACTCTTCGTACATAATTCTGAAAGTGCTCAAACTATTGTCTTATAGTGTTCATGAAGTCTGAAATTGCTCAGAATATTCATTAATGCATGTACGTGAACAAATATATAAAAATAAATAGATAAAATGTAAGTTCAATATAATATGACTACAAACATGGAAAGCATATATATGCGAACAACTGCTATGTATTTTGAAATGGGGCAGAAACATTGAAACTCAAAAAATTTGCGTCTCGAGTCTCGAACCTAGGATGTATAGTTTGGAGTACATAGTGCATTGCTGATGACCCACTAGTATAGGGGATCAATCATAGTCCATTAGATAAGTAAGAGCGTCGAACCCAACGAGAAGCAGAAGGAAATGACAAGCAGTTTCAACAAGGTATTTTCTTTAGACGCTGAAGTTGTAAATAGCAGATAGTTTGGTAGTAAGATAATTTGTAACAAGCAATAAGTAGTAACGGTAAGAAAGGTGTAGCAAGATAGCCCAATCCGTTTTGTAGCAACGGAGAAGGCAGAACAAACTCTTATAGCAAGTAAAATGTTCTTGAGGACACACGACAATTTCATCTAGTCACTTTTCATCATATTGGTTTGATTCGCGTTCTTTACTTTGATAATTTGATATGTGGGTGGACCGGTGCTTGGGTGTTGTTCTTACTTGAACAAGCATCCCACTTATGATTACCCCCTCTCGCGAGCATCCACAACTATGAAAGAAGAATTAAGATAAATCTAACCATATCGTGAAACATATGGATCCAAATTAGCCCCTTACGGAATAGCGTATAAACTAGGGTTTAAGCTTCTGTCACTCTAGCAACCGATCATCTAATTACTACTCCACAATGCATTACCATAGGCTCAAAGATGGTGAAGTGTCATGTAGTAGACGTTCACATAATACCACGGGAAACAACAACATATATATCATCAAAATACTGAACGAATACAAAATTTAAATGATTACTCATGACAAGACTTCTCCCATGATGAGAGTATTATTCGTGATGATCGTGGTGAAAATGTGAGATTGAATATAAGAGATGAACTAGTATTTGAGATGAGATGGTGTTGGTGAAAATGTTGATGCAGATTGGTCCTCCCATGATGAGAGTATTATTCGTGATGATCGTGGCATTGATTTCCCCCTCTCGGAGGGAAGTATCCCTGCCGGAATCGCTCCCCTGGAGACCTAGATTGGTTCTGCCCAGGTTCCACCTCGAAACGGCGGCACTTCATCCCTAAAGTCCCCCTATATTTTTAGGCCAAATAGGCTTATATACCAAAAGATGGGAATCAAAAGTGGGCCAGGGGCTCCACAAGCCACCAGGGCGCGCCCAGGGGGTCACCCTGGTGCCCGGTGGGCACCTGGCTGGCCCTCTCTGGAACTTCTTTCCACCAATATTTTTTATATATTTCAAAAGAATTCTTCATGAAATTTCAGCTCATTTGGAGTTGTATAGAACAGGTATCTCTGACATAGCTTTTCCAGATCCATAATTCCAGCTGCCGGCAATCTGCCTCTTCATATACATCTTGCAAATTAAGAGAGAAAAGGCATTATAATTGCTCCAAAAAGTATAATATTAATCAAAAACATCGTAAGTAACAATAGGAATTCATGATGCAAAATGGATGTATCAAGTCCCCCAAGCTTAGACCTCGCTTGTCCTCAAGCGAAAACCGAATTCGATAATCATGCCCACTTGTTTAGAGAGAGAGGTGTTGATAAAAACAAAATACGGACATGGTAGTATCATGATTATCTATTATCTATTATTATTATATATAAAAAGTATTTGACGGGTCAACCAGAAAAAAGAGAAATAATCTAGAAATTACCACAATAATCAGAAACATCTGTCCTTTAATTTTATTTTTAAAAAAACCACAACCGTTAGATCCACTTTTACAGCTGAACAAATAACCCACCAATGCCATCCTCTCTAAATTACCCACCACTGCCATTACGCAAAACATTAAGGACCTAAATAATTTTCCTCGCGTCTAGCTACAAGTATCACGTCCATATAAAAAAGGATACCCATCCTCTAGCTATAGAAAACCACGTGCCCAGGTAAAAAAAATTAACACCCGTCCTCATGTCTCCATGCCAAGAGAATCACGGATCCAGGTAAAAGCAAACTATCCGTCTAGCTAGCTAAAGAAAATCATGTGTCCAGGTAAATAAAATTGTCTTCGCGTCCAGGTCATAAAAAATAACCGTCCATCTTTTTTTTAGTTGAATAACATGTCCATCTAGCTAATGAAAATCACGTGTCCAAGTCAGAAAAAAATAGATTTACACATTCAGAATATTTTTGCATACGTACATCCATAAGGTGTAATACGTACATGTATTGCATTGTCTTTCCGGCCGGCCGGGAGGGAATCAATCGGGAGCTAGGCTAGGTTTACACAAGAGAGGAATCCATCATATTTATCGTCAGGTTGTGTACGTACGTGTTGAGCCTTGGCAAAATCAACCAGCTAGCATGGCTAGCTTAGGAACCGGTCAGCGTTGAGGACTCATGTGTACATGTGCGTTCAAGCCAGCTCAATCCATCGATCCATAGTGCGCCTCAGCTGCACGCAATCTATAAAACTTTATCAGATCACCATCAACAACGTAGAACAGGAGATGGATATCTATGATAGCTGTGTGCATCTACTGTAATATGAAAGAATCATATAACCATGCACATACGAATTTATGCATATGAAAATGAATTGTGCTTAAATAATGTTTCCTTAAATATGGAGACTTGGGCCAAAATTTTACAAACGTGGTAATTGAAATGAGGAAATCGAACAAACCAAAAGCTCGAAATTCATCAAGTCTAAATGGTCCACTCAAAATTGACCAGAATAGATAATTGTGAAGAAAAATTAAGTGATTTCTCCTCTAAACCTAGGTATATCATCTATTACGGTCTAGAAATTATCGGTCATATCTATATATACATACCATTGGGGTAGAAGAAAACTTGGTTTTCCACAAGAGTATGCGTGCATCATAAACAGAGGAAAATGAATCAAACCTAGGGAAGGTCAAAGTAATCAAGATTTATGGAGCAAGCGGATGATGTAGCATGCATGTGGACGGGGTGCCGTTCTTAACAGTGGCTGGAGAACCAGCTGTACTTACACACGGATATCAAAGAAGGCATGCTAGGATCGTGAACACGAGCATCTACGCCTACGCTGGCAAGGATAAGCTGATCTTGGGTGATTTCACCCTACAATGATGGAACTTCCTTTCTCAAGTAGTTACATTCTCATACCACTTTATTTTGACTATCATGCTAATCTCACCCTTTGCGAAATTCATGGCAACATGATAGAACAAGTGGCAGCGATGACCGATGGGGATATCCGAAGTATCCAATCAGCTAGAATGGCCATGCAACGCATCATGCTTTATCTATCAAAATGTTGTCATGAAAACAAACTATGTATCTTCATCATCGGTCTTTTCACACTATGTCGGCATGTTCTATTGTACAACATATGAATGAACCGTGATGCACCCCAATCGTAACATAAATTATGTTCCAATCAAAAGTAAGAGAATGTGGTTTATAAATGTGTTATATTATATGGTATGCACTCTCTACATGCATCAAGGTGACCTTAGACCCCCAAGGTGACCTTGAATTGGGATATCGACGGGCATGACTTTAACTTGAGGAGTTTATGTATTCACCAAGTGTTAATGCTTTGTTCAAGTTCTCTATTAAAATAAGCGTCTTAATTAACCTTAGTTTTCATTAGAACCCCGCTGCGATGGGAGGGTATAACAAAAGATGTTATGCAATTCTTACGCAAGCATGTATGACTATACGGAATATATGCCTACATATCATTGATGAATTGGAGCTACAGTGTATTGCTCTACGCTTTATATGAAAGTTCTACTAAGTTAGAGACAATTAATATGGATCGAAGGGAGTACATTATTTAGCCATGTGATGTGAACCATTAATTAGGCATGTGCCATGAGCTTGGTTGGTGGCAACCATATCATCGGGAAATGCTCGTGGTACACAAGAACGTATAAGTTATTCTGAGTACACGTGATGGTGTGCGTACATGGATCTACTGGAGCTGGCCAATAAATACCCATCCACGCCAGCATCCGTTCTCCACAGCACCCAAGTTCAGTCTAGATCGAGTAGGTAGAAGCCCATTGATCAACTTCACTTAGCATTTTTGTCCATCCTTGTCCATGGCCACTCACCCCAATTTCCATGCTAGTGCATTCGATGGGTCCGTGCAAAACACCGAATTTAAGTTCAGTAGCTTGTACTGGCACCACATTTATTCTGGACCAAGCCCAAACCAATCAGTTTTGATAGGTGCAGAGGCTACCACTGGGTTGGGCCAGTCAGCAGTTAACGATTGGACGATTTATGGTGGGGTTGGCTCCGACGCGGAGCTAGTGGCACGCGCACAAGGATTGCATCTCTACGCTGGTAGTTGGCACAATACATTCACCCTTCGTTTCGAGATTGAAAGGTATGTGTACATGGTGCTTTTTTTGTTTCATGCTGTGTAAGTTGCTAGTAGCAAATTTGTGCGGGAAACGTAATCTAGGGTTTACAATATAATCGTCCGATTTATAGTTGAGCATCTAGCAAGGGTTGGCAGGTCAACTAGCTGCTCATGATGTCAGATTAGCGATGATATTTAAGTGTGCTTGCTTTTACACAGGCTTAAGAAAAGCACGCTTCAGGTAATGGGAGCATCTGTAGAGGATGAAGGTGAGTGGTCTATTGTCGGCGGGACAGGTGATCTCGCGATGGCACGTGGTGTTGTAGCCAAAAGGCTGCATGAGAAAACAGATGGTGGAGACATAGTCGAGCTTACCATACATGGATTCTGTCGCATGCAAGTGAGAATGGAAGGGTATTCAGATTTTTGGTGGTTTTTTCGTACTTGAATGTTGATTCGTCCTGAACCTATTGCCTCATTATCTGTACACATGCAGCTGCCCATTCTCAACAAGAGGGGCCCATGGGGTGGCAAGCAGGGTTCCGCTGTTGGTTTGGAAAAACCCTCCAAGATTGCAAGTATCACCATCCATTATCAAGAAATAATTAATTCGTTTGAATATATTTACGTCGACCAATATGGCAACATTGGTAACACAAATATTTGGGGCACTAAGAGTCCCAATCACGCAGAGGTGTGATTATTTCTCATGCTTTTCTCTGGGTTCAATTGAAATACCTGATTTGTCAAGCATGACCTATTGTGTTTTGTACTCTTTGTGGTTGTTTAAAGACTTGCAATAATTTCTTTTATTCATGTGCAGATCGTGCTCGGCCCTGATGAGATAGTGACGGGAATGTCCGGAACTGTGATCAAACATAATAATCTCGATGTTATACAGACACTGATGTTTACCACCAGCAAGAAAACATACGGACCTTATGGAAACACCACAAATATACAAGGTGGTACTACTTTCAGCACCGTCGTGCCAAATGGCCAAGCAATTGTCGGCTTCTTCGGGCATACTGATATGAAATGCCTGAACGGAATTGGTGTCTATATGGCCTAGGTTTTATTTGAGTCATATGTGGTTAATTTGGTTGTTCTTTCAAGAAGAATAAGATGTTTAGGGATCTCCGGCCCCGTTCTTATGATTATTGTTCCTTGTATGCATGTGTGGGTGGTTTGTCGTCACCTTAAGTTTCTTTTTCTGAATACTAATAAAATTTCTTCGGGAATTTTTGTTATGGATGAAACCAAACTTTAATTAGCTCAGACCCTTACTGTAAAGCTTCTTTTCAGACGGGTACTGTGAATCGACTATGAAACTATTGCCCACTTGTGGAGAATTTACATGTGGGATTAGGGTTGGAATGTTGATTAGTAGTCTCAAATGCAAGTTTGGTGTTTGTGTGTGGTGGAAATTAGTTGTGGAAACTTGAAAAAAAATTACACCCCGCATTAGTTACAGCACTTGGAAATTATACTGCGGTAATTCCTTGCTGGAATTAAATTTTAATCATTAAATACAAGCCTTGTAATTAAATTTACAGTACAAAGAACTGATGCACTGATCTTCCAAGGCTGTCCTGTCATCATCAGTGGCGTAGCTAGGGGGTGGCCAGGGTGGTCCATGGACCATCCTGAGATTTCCCTATAGCCTATATATTATAGTAAAAAATAAGTAAAATCCAATAGGAATAATTAAATACAAATGAAAGTTCTACTATTGGACCACCCTGGATTATTGAGCTGGCTATGCTACTGGTCATCATCATCGTCTTTCATGTGTAATGCTGAACCCATGAGGAGGAGTGCTTATGTGCTACATATACAGGATGCTACTTTGTTCAAAAAAAACTGCAGGACACGAGTACTAAGTCAGATCTTATACAGACTAATCAGATCTTGTTTGATTTGAAGTATTTCTTTTTTGTATGGAGCTAAGGATCTGTTGGCTGAGCTTAACCACATCAACATCAGTTGATACACATACCCCAAGCCCTAACAGCAAAGTGCTCTTCTATCCTTTTATCATTAAAAAGTTGTTGGGTTGAAAGATCTCTTTACAATACCGCCTGGACCAACAATAGGAAGAACAGAAAAGGTTTCAAAATGCTCTATGCAAGTAGTGAGGATGTCATCTATGGTTTTATCCAAAAGGGCTCTCCTTCCATGCAATGTATCTTGTCCAATGGTTGATCATGTGACGCGATGTCTTGGGGTGACTGTTGTGGTTGTGCTATGGTGCGGAATTATCTGTAGCAACTTGGAGACGTTTTCACACACGGATTGTATTTCCTCAATGGCTGACTTAATTTTCTTGGACATGGCAACTCTGTCAAATGGCAACTTGGCAACTGGAGCACCACTACTAGGGTTTAGAGCTGCATTGTGTAGGTTATGTCAGCAATTACAGCAGCAGCAATACCATCATCGTCATCTTTCATGCGTGAACAAGAAAAGCATGCAAGACAGTTACCGACAGTGTGGCGAAGAGCATGGCAACAAGGGCGAGCATGAACAAGGAGGTCAGCACCCAAATCCGGCACTGTGCAGTGGGTTCCGTGGAGTTGGTCCTGGATGATGAAGTAGTGGAGCTCATCCAGCGCATCCTCGACCTCGTCGGACTTGGCACAGAGCTTCTGCAGCAACCCCTGGCGACCCGGGTTGCCACTGACCCCTCCTCTACGCCTCGAGCAACAGCCCCTGTGTGAGCAAGAGATCCTTCTTGATCCTCTCCCAGTTGAGGCCGAGCTGCGATCTGGCAGCGTATGCTGGTTCAGCATGCTGCCGATGAGCCCGTTCGCCGCTCCGATAGCCACCTCCATCTCCTCCTGCAAACTGAAGTACGAGCGAATGTCAAAAACGCTCTTATATTATGGGATAGAGGGAGTAGAAATTAAGATGCACTTGTTTACGAAAGACAGAGTGACCTGCAATGGCTCAGAAGGAAATGCCTTCTTCCGTGTCACCTCCATCTCAAGGCCACGCGTGTCAGCGTGTGATGGCTAACTGCAGGTCCAACGGGGAAACCATATCGTTGACCTTGAACCGTGCACTCAAAGAAACTTTCGAGAAGATGCGTCCTCTGTAAAAATAAACAGAAGTAGACTTTGTTGAGTAAAAGATTCGTGGCAAGATGCAGTTAGCAAGGAACGATTAAATGCAAGGAGTTGATCCGATCGATTGATCGATCGGTGACTGGGCAAAGTCAATGCTTCCGTTGTTCAATTATACTTGGGCAGGCAAGGAGATCCACGCTGCAGTCTACCCAAGAAGCCCGGTCCATCCAAGGAATTGAATGGGAAGCAATCCATGTGATGTGATTCCACGGCTTCTATCTATATGGGGAGGCCCAACGGGGAGTACCTACTAAATTTTTTCCAAAAGGAGGAATACCCCTACATCTCTTGATTCACACAACCATCTCTACTCCTAATGGAGCAGTTGGTAGTCTCCGTTCCACGGTTTTATTTCGTCTGATTTATTATCATTGGTTTATTTTCACCAGTTTATTTTCACCAGTTTATTTTCGTCTCATCTCTCACCACCACCTCCCAACGTTGATTTTTTTGCCATCCCAATAAAAACTTCCCAAATATTTCCAAACTTTGCTAACCAGACACGTTACAAATGGATAGAAACCGATAGCATATTACCAAATAATAAAATCCTGTTTCGTAGCAATCGATTTCAAATCCTAACTTTCCTAACGCATCCATCAACAAAAAATATATCTAAAGGGACCAAGACTTCCCATATTGACGCAAGTTATTTAGTAATGTCTTTATGTGAAAGAATCAATCACGATCAATCTCTAAATATCAAATATAAATTAATTAATCTTACCATAAAATGCTTATGTCTACTCCTAATGTCTAAGTTGGTAGTCTCATCTCACCCACCACATCCCACCACTCCTATCTTTCGCCCACCTTTCACATCACGTCACAACAGTGTACCTAGGCCGGCTCATTAACACCTACATTTCACGCAAGCCTAGACGTGATTTCGCATGCACCGTCGCGAGCCATCGCGGATCCTTCCCCATACTGTCGCCGCCTGCGCCACCCATGCCCCCCCTGCGATCTTGTAGAGAGAAGATGGCTGAGGCGGCCGCAGGCCTCGGGGGCAGCGGCGGCGCCGGAAGTCGGCGCCCTTTTCCAAGGGCCAGCTGCAACGCCCTTCTTCCTGGAGTCACATATGGACAGTAGTTACTTCCTCCATGAGACTACCGACTCCAGGCATCCACCACTGTGCTCCTGCCGTCGGGTTCCGCCTGCGTTCGCCACCATGCGATCGCCTTCCTCCCTGGTGTTAGTCTCCTCTCTTTTCTCTGTCCTGATCAAGACAGAGAGAATCAGATCAGGATTCAAACAGAGAGAATCAGACCAGAATCGAGACGGATATCAAGATTGAGGCTCTGGGATCCCTTGCTAAAATTGAGAGCGAGAGTATCCTTGTGTAGGGTAGCACGGATCTCATTTAGTTCATTGGCCGTGAGGGATAAAACCGGCCACCCGACAGGTGGGTGCTGGAAATGAAGCGGCAATGTTTCAAGTCTGAGGTCGCGAACCGATGCATCGACATACGCAACCATGGACCGCATCTTCAACCTCCGGCCGCCGCCGCCGTTCACTACTTCTTCAACCTCCGCCGTGACCCATCCTCCTAGACACCAAGCTTGCCATCCTACTTGTTGACCCACACTCCAGATCACCAATTCACAAAGGTCGAGGTATGCAACTGAGGGCTTGATGGATGGGTAGGATGACTACGATGACCCGTCCCTCACAACTTGTAACACCCGGATAATTAAGCTACAGTATTTCTCGGCTAATGATGCCACATCATCATTTTTACTGTTGCTAGGTCCCACGTTGGTTCAAACCAATTCAAATTTCAAATTTAAAATAAAATCAAACAACGAAAGTTTTTCAAATGTCAAAAATAAAATGTTCAAAGTGTGGAAAATATTCCATAACCAATTATGGTGATGACCCAACATTTTTGTAAGAATATTTAAATGCTCTTTTGTGAATAAAACAGTGATAATCATAATTAATTAAATGCCTTTCCTAAGTTAAAAATTACCAAACTATTTTTTTGGGAGTAGAACTTTTTGTGGATGAGGGCTAACTAAAACATTAATTTAGATGTTGGTCTCGTATTTTATAAAACTAAAATATGCTAATAGTAAATAAAACAGTAAAGAAAAATGAACAAAAAAAAAGAAAAACACACACACCCACACACACACAAAAGAGGGGCAAACCCCGTGCCTCCATCTGGGCCTTGGGCCAACTGGTCCCTAGCCAGCCCACCAGCGCACTGCCTCCCCCCTCCCTGTTCACGGGGGGGATCGTGGGCAGCGCCGATGCCTTCCACGGCACCGGCCATCGCCGTGGAGGCCATCTGCCGTCTCTCCCGGGGCTATAAGGCGGCCCCGACGCCTCTCCCTCGCGCCCCCGAACCCTAGATCCCCATTCGCCCCTCTCGCCGATCTCCCCGATCTGGACACCCGCGTCGGCGAGGCCGACGCCCGAAGCCGAAGCTCGCTGTCGTCGTCCCGACCCCAACCGCCTCCGCGACGGCTACCCCGAGCTCTGGCGCCTCCCCGACTCCTCGCGCACGCTTTCCCCCCTCCTCTATTCCCCTTCCTTCCCCTCGCAATAGACGCCGTGCGTCACCGCCGCCCGAGCTCGTGCTCGTTGTGGACCGTGCTCCCTGCACTGCTGTTTCGCTGCAGCTGCTCCCGCGAAGTCGCCATGCAGCCCTGCCGCTCCCGCCGTCACGCCCGAGCTCCTGAGGAGCTCGCGGTCGTCGCGTTCCCTACGCCCCTGGCCGCGTCCGGGTCGCGACCTGACCGCGCGCGCCTGCGCCCAAGCACGCCCTCGCGGCTTCTGCTTCCCGTGCGCATGCCGCGCACGCGCGCGCGAGCCCGCGCCCATCCTGCGCCATTGCCGCGACCGGCGTTCCGCCCCGCCTCCATTAGCTTCGGCCGCCACTACACGCTGCTCGCCCCCGCCTCGCCCGTGTGCGCGCCCGCCTGGGGCCGCGTGGCCTTCCCCTCGACCGCGCCGCGCCCCTGGACGCCCCTTCCTGCACCCGTTTTGCCTGGCGCCGCGCCTGCGGTGGCCCCTGCGGCCCCGCCTCTCCACCGGCCGCCCCGGCCACCACCGCGGCCCCGCACGGCGCTCGCCTCGCTCTCCCCTGCCGCTTCGGCTCGCTGCCGGCCCCGTCCGCCGCTCGGTCGCCTCGCCGGCGCCACTCGCAGCCCGGCCGACCTCGCCGTGGCTGCGGCCCCTCCGGCCGTTGCCATGGCCGGCGCCCCTGGTGGCTTCGGTCACGGGCGCGCCTGCCCGTTGACCCGCCTCGCTCCGCTGGGCTAATGCCACTGCCAGCGGGCCCCTGTTGCCCTGGCCTTTAAAAGATTAAAAATAAAAATAAATAGAAATAAATTAATTAGTTAACTAATTAATTAGTTAATTAGATTAATTAACTCGGGATTAATTAGCCTAATCACTAGTTTAGTTAACTAAACTGTTAGGCTAGGCTAATCAGCACATGGCAGGGGGACCCCACCCCCTGTTGACCAGTCAAACATTGACTGGTCAACTGGGACCCCGTGGACCCACTGGTCAGCCCATGGGTGCACTCTGGGTGCACTACACCGGGTGCACTTAGCAGTTTTGATATTTTAATTCGAATAAATAATAAATTGAGAATATTGTTTAAATCTTAGAAAAATCGTAGAAATTAAACCATAGCTCGGATGAAAAAGTTTTCTATATGAAAGTTGCTCAGAATTTCGAGACGAATCTGGATACGTGGTCCGTTCGTCTGCGACACGTCTCTAGCATAGCGAACCTGCAACTTTCACCTCGGGTTCTTCTGTCTGAGAGACATCCAGGACCGGAAAACTTTCCCGGATATTATCCCACTTCACCAGTATTGTGTAGCACCGTGTTAGAACACCTCTAGCCCCGCTTATGAACATGATGTGCATATGTTTGCGTGTATTTACTGTTTCTTCCCCCTCTTCTCTTTGGTAGACCCCGAGACCGCTATTGATGCCCCTGTGATCGACTACGTCGACGACAACCCTTCTTCCGTTTCAGCGGAGCTTCCAGGCAAGCCCCCCCCCCCTTTTTGATCATCCTGATATCGCTCATTCTATACTCTCATGCTTGCATTAGATTTTGCTACTGTTATTGTTTGCTCCTATTCTGATGCATAGCCTGCTTTTGTACCTGCTATTGTTACCTACCTGCTTATCCTATACTGCTTGGTATAGGTTGGTTAGTGATCCATCAGTGACCCCCACCTTGTCCTTGTTGCCCCTACTTCATCATCGATGCCTCGATCAATGTGGTCGATGACCAGAGCCTGAACCTAACATCACATCACGCCCCTTTTGTTGCTCGACTCTGCAGAGCTACTATCGAGTGCCGAGGGTGATCCCTCATAACACACTCCTGATGTTAATTATGTAGTGTAGCTATTTGGTCGTGGTCATCGAGGGTGATTTCCTCTTTCACCATTCCCGATACGGCTCTGTCGTTCAACACCTCAAGTGTGAACCTCGAGGGTGGTCCCTCTTATGTTCACCTTGATGATTACATTGAGTGGAATCCACCGGGGGTGATTCATCGGGTTTTCCCCTTGATGTCTGGACACACAGTTACCTTGACTTCACCTGAGACAATTGTGAAAGCCGGGCAGGCCCGGAGAGCACCCGTGCGATGTGACAGTGGCGGCTGGCTGTTTAGCGGCATCACCCGGGAGGGGGTGATAGCTCCGGACTTGTCCCGACAGTCGTCACTCCTTTTAATAATGCACTAACAGGTTTGGGTATTTGCTCTGAGTTGGCCTCCGGCCTTTACGCACTAACCACCACGCGAGAATAGTTATGGGCCTCGACGTCGCAGTATCAGCCGAAGCTTTGTCAGACGTCCAGTTCAGCATTGTGGCACGGTCGGGTCGTGCTGGCCATCCAAGGCGGTGCTGGTATCCACCCTGCACACAACGGCCCGGAGTGCTGCAGGTGATGGGCCCAAGACCCCGGAGTGCTTAGGATGTAGACCGACGGGGACCTCTCTGTTGAGCCTAGGTAGGGATGCGACGTGTTGATCTTCCGAGGCCGGGCATTGACCCCAGAAAGGTGTGTCCGGCCAGAGTGATCGAGCGTGTTGGGTAACGTGGTGCACCCCTGCAGGGAAGACATATATTCGAATATCGTGTCCACGGTAATGGATGTTCAGACTTGTATCCTAATCTTATACAACTAGAAATGGATACTTGATATGTGATGGATATGTGGCTCCGGGATTGCTTTCTCGCAGGGAGTCGAGGAAGGATCTCTGGGCATTAATGTTACAACATGCTTGTTAATTAAACTGCTATTCTTTACTCTTCTACATGCTGCAAGATGCTTGGAGCTGCTTGAAGATGCTAGTCTTTGATAGGCTAGGCCTTCCCCCTCTATTCTGGCATTTTGCAGTTCGGTCCACAGATACAAACCTTTCATTTGATACCAATGCATACTTAATATAGATCTGATGCTTGCGAGTACTTTGGATGAGTACTCACGGTTGCTTTGCTCCCCCCTTTTCCCCCTTCTTCCTTATTTCTGGTTGTTGCAACCGGATGGTGGATCCCAGGAGCCAGATGATGCCACCCCCGCCGACTACTACTACTACCCAGAGGGTGCCTTCTACTACGTGGAGCCGTCGACGACCAGGAGTAGTTAGGAGGTCCCAGGCAGGAGGCCTTGCTTCTTCGATCATTGATGTTTGTGCTAGCCCTCTTAAGGCAAAACTTGTTTAACTTATGTCTGTACTAAGATATTATTGCTTCCGCTGACTCGCTTGTGTAACGATCTTTTGTATTCGAGCCCTCGAGGCCCCTGGCTTATAATATGAAGCTTGTATGTCTTTCTGTTGTGTTTAGAGTTGTGTTGTGATATCTTCCCGTGAGTCCCTGATCTTGATCGTACACGTTTGCATGTATGATTAGTGTACGAGTGAATCAGGGGCGTCACACAACATTATTAGCATACCATGAATTACTACTTGTTAATGTCAGTAAAAATGCAGGATGATGTTGTTTCCTATGTCTTGCCAGGCTGATGTATCTGAATATTTGGATTCCCTATTCGGGTAAAATCGTTTCCACTTTCTAACTTTATTTCTACTTCGTTTGGTTAATTATCACAGTGTTTCATTTCTTCTTGTTTATTTTTGTGAGCAGAGCAACTTCCTTGTGGGTGACAAAAGAATTCAGTCCAAATAATTCGTTCTTTGAGCAAAGCAACTTCGTTGGGCATGCCAAAAGAAGTTCGAATTTTCTTACTAATGCACCGCAATTGGTAAGGATAGAACAATGTCAGTTTGCCTTATGTTGGTGTTGTACTAAACATAATCATTTATGAAAGATCTTCAAAGAACTCTATACAGTATGTCAATCAGGAAAATTATGTAGCTTTTGGGTGTTCTCTCTTAGTATTACAATCTAAATCCTTGTTGGGTTTGTAAGAAATTGTCTTAAACATGGTTATTAGCTTATTGGATCTTAAACAAACTACATCACATGTGTAGTAATATTTAGTAGCTAGACATGCATACTCTGCTCTGCTATGTTAGATTTTGGAGAAAGAGTTATTTTATTCATTCATCTGTACTTTTTTGTCTATAATGTTTGATCTATTTTTTCAACTTTTGATCTTCTTTGCTTCAGTTATGCTCTTGTTAATTTACGTCAGCGTGACGGAATGTTTCGTGCTAACATGATTCATGGTTACAGCGGCGACACAAAACTGGAAGCCCCCTAGGAACAAAATAAAAAAGGTCCCATCCTCCTGTCGATGCTTATTTTTTAAACCTTGGCATGAATTTTGTTTCTTACCTATATTTGTCCATGGTTACCTTTTTCAAACTTGCTTTAGCTTCTACAATGGGATATGGCCTCACATGAGTGATCGAAAAATGGTCCCTTTTTAAAATTCTTGATCTTATTGTCAGAGACAGGAGTTAGGATTGCTATGGTTTGAGGTGTATTTATTAGTTCGTCACTTAAAAGATTAAGGCTGTAGCTTACTAGCTTTCAACTTTTGTGTATAATTTCAATCAGATCATCTCATGTAGCTTGACTGTAACTGAATATCAGTTTATCAAAATACACACGGGATGGAGTGCAGGTTGGTTGCTGGTGCACCACACCGTACCACCACCAATGGCATCACCAAGGTACATTGGTCGATGTTCACGGCACTGTAAAATCGGTGACGGAGTTGTGTGCTTTGTATATTGGAGGGAGCAGCAGCTCTGTATGTTGTTCCGATTGTCCTTCTTTGTGTTCTCAATCCGGTACGATCCAATCAAGATCTCTTGTTTGGTCCTCTCGAAGTGTTGATCTCAGTTTCCATGTTCTAACCTGTTGGTCCGATTGTCCATGGGATTGAACAAATCTATTTCTCAATTATGTATTTTCATCATACTTCATGAGGAGCGTAAATTGATACTATTTCCAATGTACAAAGTGTTGGCTGCCCAGGAAGATGGAAAGATTAGTCAAATATGCCATTTTTCCAATAATCATGGCATACATTTAACCCTAATAATGAGGGTACGTAATTCCTACTGCTCCCCTGTCTCTAGCTCCTGGACAACGGCAAGAACAACACATCAGTGAGAAGGACGACGGTTGGCCATGGCATTCTACAGACGCTGCAGCTCGGCGCAACCTCCACTTTATTATCTAAAACAAGCTGGTCAGTCCTAATGAATATTTCGCTTTTCCTCCTTTACAAATACAAAATCGTCAATCCTATCTTCATTTGCATCTGACTGATGGTGATGCTGCACAAGTTCTCAAAGCAGTGCCCTTCCCTCTAATAGTTAACAACGATAAACAATGATCTTTTTTATTTACCTGGTCGTGCTGGATTTAAATATTTCCTTTTTGGTAACACATTCATGATTCATGTGACATTCTAAAGTAATGCAAATTTGTAATGAATGAATTACACTTTTGTGCAGTACGCAAAGATCCTGCTTTTGACCTTGATACACGTGATGTGCAATGTCATTACCAACATGAGTTTGGTCTCCTTGACTGATAACCCACAAGTATAGGGGATCGCAACAGTTTTCGAGGGTAGAGTATTCAACCCAAATTTATAGATTCGACACATGGGGGGGCAAAGAATATTTGAAGGTATTAGCAGCTGAGTTGTCAATTCAACCACACCTGGAGATTAATTATTTGTAGCAAACTGATTAGTAGCACAGTAATATGATAGTTTTGATGATAGTAGTAGCAGCAATAGTAATGGTAACTCTGATATCAATGAATATTGTAGTAGTAACAATAGCAGTAGCAACAGTAATAACTTAGCAAGAACAATATAAGATAAATTCGTAGGCATTGGATCGGTGATTCGTTGGATGATATTCATCATGAGACAGTTATAACCTAGGGCGATATAGCACTACCTCCAGTTTATAAATATAATGTAGGCATGTATTTCGTAAATAGTCATACGTGCTTATGGAAAGAACTTGCATGACATCTTTTGTCCTACCCTCCCGTGGCAGCGGGGTCCTATTGGAAACTAAGGGATATTAGGGTCTCCTTTTAATAGAGAACCAGAACAAAGCATTAACACACGGTGAATACATGAACTCCTCAAACTACGGTCATCACCGGGAGTGGTCCCGACTATTGTCACTCCGGGGTTGCCGGATCATAACACGTAGTAGGTGACTGTAACTTGCAAGATCAGATCTAGAACATGGAAATAATGGTGATAACATAAACAGTTCAAATGTGAAATCATGGCACCCGGGCCCAAAGTGACAAGCATTAAGCATGGCAAAGTCATAGAAATATCAATCTCAGAACATAGTGGATACTAGGGATCAGGCCCTAACAAAACTAACTCGATTACATGATGAATCTCATCCAACTCCTCTCCGACCAGTGAGCCTACGAAGGAATTACTCACTCCTGGTGGGGAGCATCATGGAATTGGCGATGGAGATGTGTCGGTGATGACGAAGATCGAAGCTCCCCCTCTCCGGAGACCCAAATAGACTCCAGATCTGGCCTCCCGGCGAAGAACAAGAGAAGGCGGCGGCTCCGTCTCGTGAAACGCAATAATTCTTTCTCCCTGATTTTTTCTGGGATTTTATAGCGTCGGTTTGAGGGTCAGCGAGGCCACCAGGTGGGCAGCACCCACCTGGGCGCCCCAGGGGGGCAGGCACGCCCTGGTGGGTTGTGCCCACCCAGGTGCCCCCCTCTGGAACCTCTTGAATCAAGAAATTCTCTTTATTGATACAAAAAATCCTCGCAAAGTTCCGTTCCATTCTGAGAACTTTTATTTCTGCACACAAAAACAACACTATGTTAGTTCTGCTGAAAACATCGTCAGTCCGGGGTTAATTTCATTCAAATCATGCAAATTAGAGTCCAAAACAAGAGGAAAAGCATTAGGAAAAGTAGATACGTTGGAGACGTATCAACTCCCCCAAGCTTAAACCTTTGCTTGTCCTCAAGCAATTCAGTTGATAAACTGAAAGTGGAAAAGAAAAACTTTTATGAACTCTTTTGCTCTTGTTTCATAAAAAATGTTAAACAGCACCCGGGTTTTCAGCAAGCATTATAACCAATCATGTCGACAATAACTCTTAAAAATTATATTAACTCGTATCAATGACATAAACAACTTGAGAGAAATAATAAGATATCTCAAATAGCAACGTGTTGTCAAAACAAGCATGATATAATATAACAATAGTGGTATCTCGCTAGCCCATTCTGAGACCGCAAAACATAAATGCAGAGCACCCCCAAAGTTCAAGCAGCGACTAAACATTGTAATTCATGGTAGAAAAGATCCAGTCATGATGCACCCAACATTCGCTACACACAATGCATCAGCATCACAACAGTGCTCTCAGGTTCTGGCGCTTATTTGAGAAGGTGATGACTGATAACCCACAAGTATAGGGGATCGCAACAGTTTTCGATAAGTAAGAGTGTCGAACCCAACGAGGAGCTAAAGGTAGAACAAATATTCCCTAAAGTTCTATCGACCACCGATACAACTCTACGCACGCTTGACGTTCGCTTTACCTAGAACAAGAATGAAACTAGAAGTACTTTGTAGGTGTTTTGGGATAGGTTTGCAAGAAAGTAAAGAGAGCGTAAACATAAACTAGGGGCTGCTAAGATAAAAACACAACTAAAGTAAATATGGCGAGTGTGGAGAAGTGGTGGTAGGAGTTGTGGAATTGTCCCTAGGCAACTGACTATGTTACTAGACCGGTAATCACTATTGCAATTCTATTTGAGGGAGAGGCATAAGCTAACATACTTTCTCTACTTGGATCATATGCACTTATGATTGGAACTCTAGCAAGCATCCGCAACTATTAAAGATTCATTAAGGTAAAACCCAACCATAGCATTAAAGTATCAAATCCCCTTTATCCCATACGCAAACAACCTACTTACTTGGGTCTATGCTTCTGTCACTCACGCCACCCACCATAAGCAAATCATAAACATATTGCAAACCCTACAGCGGGAATCCCTCACGCTTGTGCGACACGGAGCGCACAATAGGACAACACCAATAATAAAACATGCAACTCAAACCAATCATAGCAATTCATCAATCACCGATAGGACAATAGAAATCTACTCAGACATCATAGGATGGCAACACATCATTGGATAATAATATGAAGCATAAAGCACCATGTTCAAGTAGAGGGTACAGCGGGTTGCGGGAGAGTGGACCACTATAGATAGAGGGGGGAAGGTGATGGAGATGTTGGTGAAGATGACGACGGTGTTGGTGAAGATCGCGGTGATGATGATGGCCACCGGCAGCGCTCCGGCGCCACCGGAAGCAAGGGGGAGAGAGGCCCCCTTCTTCTTCTTCTTCCTTGACCTCCTCCCTAGATGGGAGAAGGGTCTCCCCACTAGTCCTTGGCTCCCATGGCTTGGGAGGGGCGAGAGCCCCTCCGAGATTGGATCTATATCTCTGTTTCTGCGTTCTCTCTTGGCTCTGTTTCACCGTTTCGTGTATATATGCAGATCCGTAACTCCGATTGGCCTGAAACCTTCGCCGTGATTTTTTTCCGAATATTAGCTTTCTTGCGGCAAAAGAAGAGCGTCAACCGCCTTACGGTGGGCTCACGAGGGTAGGGGCGCGCCCAAGGGGGGCAGGCGCGCCCAAGGGGGGCAGGCGCGCCCCCCTGTCTCGTGACCACCTCGGGCACTGGTTCGCGTTGATTTTCCTTCCAAATTTTCCATATTTTCCAAAAATAAGCTCCGTCCGTTTTTATTCCGTTTAGACTTCGTTTGATATAGATACTCTGCGAAACCAAAAACATGCAACAGACAGGAACTGGCACTGGGCACTGGATCAATATGTTAGTCCCAAAAATAGTATAAAAAGTTGCCAAAAAGTATATGAAAGTTGAATAATATTGGCATGGAACAATCAAAAATTATAGATACGACAGAGACGTATCAATGACACAACATAAAAGTAAATCGATAGTCCCTTCGCAGAGGGAAGCAGTGATTTGCAGAGGTGCCAGAGCTCAAGTTTTTTAAAACAGAGGTAAATAATATTTTGAGACATGCACCTTTCTCATTCACTTCACGACTATCAGTTATCAATATCTTCCATGCTAAACACGCTAGTGGCGGTTCCCAAGAGGAAATGTAAAGGTTATGACTCCATTGGGAGTTTTTGTTTGATTACTTGTAAGCTCTTTTCTTTTTGCAGTTTGGGACTGGGCATCCCTATTACCGCCCTTTTCTCGTGCGATGGCGAGTGAATAAACACTCGACCTGAGAATAACCCGCTTAGCATGGAAGATATCGACTATCTCCTATCGTTCCATGAACGATCCAGGCACACAAAAAGGATATTTATTTGAAGATTTTAGAGATGGCACATG
Organism: Triticum aestivum; assembly: GCF_018294505.1. NCBI lineage: Eukaryota > Viridiplantae > Streptophyta > Magnoliopsida > Poales > Poaceae > Triticum > Triticum aestivum. Next base: position 745,428,501 of record NC_057813.1, on the reverse strand, counting down.
CAAATTTACTTAGGATGGCAGGGTAATACCGCATATAGGTAGGTATGGTGGACTCATCTGGAATAACTTGGGTTTCAGGTTTTTGATGTACAAGCAGAGTTCCCACTTAGTATAGGCAAAGGCTAGCAAATAGGTTGAGAAGCGGCCAGCTAGAGAGCAACAACGGTCATGAACATGCATTATGCATAAGTAACATTGGATACTAGCATGAGTAGGATATGAACACCATGAACATAAATATCATAGAGGCTATGTTGGTTTTGATTCAACTACATGCATAAACATGTGCCAACTCAAGCCACTCGAACATTCTGAGGAGGATACCATATCATCATACTACATCACAATCATTTTAATGCAATGTTGATATCCAAGATAAGTCATTATTCACTCCTAACTACTTATGCATGGCATGAGGAACTATAATCTCTAATTGTCATAGCAAACATGTTTGATCATAATAGGCTGAATCATGGATACTAGGTTAAACATATTTACAAAAACAGAACAAGTCGAGTTCATACCCGTTTCTCTTTGCCACGGCCAATTCATCTAATATCGTCATTATTGCCTTTCACTTGCACGACCGAACGATTTAAAAATAATAATAGTGCAAGAGTGCCGAGGACTAAGCTGGAATCTGCAAACATTTTATTCAAGAGGAGAAGACAAGGTAATATGGGCTCTTTGTTAGATCAACAATAATGCAAATGAGAGCCACTCAACATTTTCATCGTGGTCTTCTCCTTGGTATGACTCGATAGAAGAAAAAGAAATTTAGAAAAACACACTAAAATATTTTCGGAGTTTTTGGTTTTTCGAAAGGAAGCAAATGAAAAAGGGAAAATCAAAAACGAGAAAAACTATTTACACGGGAAAGCTCCCAACAAGTAAAAGAAAAAAAGGAAATCTTTTTGGTTTTCTTTTTAGCACTACAACAATTCAAACTAGGAAGAAAATTCAAAAAGAAGCAAGAAACATATTTTTGGGATTTTCTCAAAGCTTTTCAAACACACAAGAAGAAAGCAAGAAAAATAATTTAAGCATGGATGATACAATGAAAAATTATGGACACCGACAACTGGAATGGAATGTGTGAACATGAATGTAATGTTGGTGGGAATACGTACTCCCCAAGCTTAGGCTTTTGGCCTAGCTTGGTAATCACCAGTCGTAGAAGCCATGAGGTCCTATGTTGAAGTGCTGGGAAGCAGGCACCATAGGTTCCCACTGCTGAGGCTCCGCCTGTGCCGCCGCCAGGTTGTTCCGTTAAGCGATAATGTCCTCAGGCATAATCCTGTATCTGTTCCTGGCAACATAATCAAACAAAGCAGGTGCAGGCAAGGGAATAATATCACGAGTTGTCTCACTGTAAACTAAATTGTAAGGCAAGTCAATATTAGGGTAATCAGTAGCAAGAAACTGATGGTCCTTCATAGCTGCTCTTTCTAGATAAACCTTAGTCAAGGGGTGATCATGCTGGTGTATCTGCACATTGAAGTGAGTCGCCAATCGAGTAGTGTAAATGCCCCCATGTATTTTACCCTTGAATCTGTTAAGGTGAAGGCGACATGCCACAATAGTGCGCGACGCAAAACAGCAAAGTCTGAGGCGCTAAATGAACCCACCTTCTCTCTCGCTAGAAAGCACTTTGCAATAAACAAGGCAAAATAATGCACGGTAGGAAACTGCATGCTAATGGCAGTGGTGCCCAATACTCCTCTCTCATCCCCCACTATCAGAGTATGGTAAGAACCATCAAACTCTGAGGGCCTAGGCTCTACCAAACCCACATCAGAAGGAAGCATGCATATGTCACAAAATTCAATAAGTGGGATCTGGCGGTGTTCAGCAACTCAGGGGGATTATTCCTAGGATGAAAATGAAAGTTTTGCACAAAGGAATTTGTGAGGAGATGATACTGTTCGCATTCAGCTGCGATGAAGACGGTGAGTCCGGCATTAGCAGCATATTGGTCGAACTCTTGGAGGATTTCGGCGTCTTCCATGAACGCATTGTGCGGCCACTCGCATGGCCGTAGCTCCGCCAACCTCGGGGTATGGAGATCATTGTTGGATGACTGCGCAATAGCCCCCTTGGAGTTCTTCTTGGAATCAAACTTCCTACAGAAACTCATGCTTTTCCGATGAACAAAATTCTGAAATTTTTAGTCCACAAATTTTTTCTCAACAAAACTTCACAAAATTGATAGCAACTACTCATAGGGATGTATAGAGGCCATAGAAAGCATTCAAACTACTTAGAACTCAAAGAATTCAACATGCAAGCTCATCTACAATAGCACCAAGAGTAGCTAATTATTCTAAATTCAAACCACTAAGGCAAAAAGTAATTTGACACATGGAAGAGTCACATACCAAGCAACAATTCCCCGAAACAGTTTCGGAAATGGAGCTTCGAGCAAAGAGATCAAAATCAGTGGTTTCAGAAGCAAGAACACGAGTGAGAGAGAGTAATAGTGGTTTTTTTCTGGGTGAATGGAGTGATGTGGGAAGAAGTAAGTGAGGGGCCCACTTGGGGACCACAACCCACCAGGGCACACTTGGGGGTCCTGGCGCCCAGGTGGGTTGTGCCCACCTGATGCACCTCCCTATGATATTATTTGTACCAGAAATTCAGAAATATTCAGAAAAAAATCTTATCAGATTTTCAGAGCATTCTGAGAACTTTTATATTGGGTCTTTTCTTTATTGCACAGAAAACTCAGAAAACATACAAAGCATAGCATTTTATTTTATTTAACTAAGAAAAATAGAAAACAAAAGGTAGGGACAGAAGGTAGTGCCCACTAAATTCATCAACTTCATACCTCTCAATAATGATCCATTAATAAGGTTGCTCAAGTCTTATTAACAACCACTTTCAATTAGCATGAAACCGAAGAACTTTCGTAAATCACTAAGTTACCTCAATGGGGATATGAATGTCCCCAACAATAAGCATTTCATATTTCTTTTTAACAGTAGGTAGAGGTAGTTGAAAACTTCCAATAGTGATTGTCGGAGATTTTTCAATAACATTAATGCCATTCACTTGGAATTGTTTCTTCGGAAAGTGCACCGTGTGCACGTTACCATTGATATGAAAAGTGACCTTGCTTTTATTGCAATCAATAACTGCCCCTGCAGTATTCAAGAAGGGTCTACCAAGGATAATCGACATTTTGTCGTCTTCGGGCATCTCAAGTATAACAAAGTCAGTCAAAATAATAACATTAGCAACAACAACGGGCACATCCTCACAAATGTTGATAGGTATGGCATTTAATTTGTTAGCCATTTGCAAAGATATTTCAGTAGGTGTCAGTTTATTCAAATCAAGTCTTTTATATAAAGAGAAAGGCATAACACTAACACCAGCTCCCAAATCACATAAAGCAGTTTTCACATAATTTCTTTTGATGGAGCAAGGTATAGTTGGTATTCCCGGATCTCTAAGTTTTTTAGGTACTCCATCTTTAAAAGTATAATTAACAAGCATAGTGGAGATTTCAGCTTCCGGTATTTTTCTCTTATTGGTGATGATGTCTTTCATATACTTTGCATAAGGAGGCATTTTCAAGATATCAGTTAAGCGAGTTCACAGAAAAACTAGCCTCAACATTTCAGCAAAGCGTTCAAATTCTTCATCATCTTTCTTTTTAGTTGACTTAGGTGGAAAGGGCATAGGCTTTTGAACCCATGGTTCTCTTTCCTTTCCATGCTTTCTAGCAACAAAGTCTCTTTTCTCATATCTTTTATTCTTAGGTTGTGGGTTATCAAGATCAACAGTTGGTTCTATCTCAACATCATTATCTCGTTATTTATCATTTGGTTGAGTGTCTTCATGAACCTCATCATTATCTTTTTCATTATCAGAAGGTGAGTGTTCATTACCAGATTGAGTTTCAACATCAGAGATAGAAACTTCATTATCATTATCAGGAGGTTTTTCTATTTCAGGTTCACTAGAAGCAGGCAAAGTCCTATTATTTTTCTTATTTTTTATTTTTAAAAGGACTAGGTATAGTGGTATTGTTTCTTTCTGAATCCTATTCAACTCTCTTTGGGTGTCCCTCGGGATAAAGTGGTTCCTGAGTCACTTTACCTCCTCTAGTTGCTACTCTAATAGCAAAGTCACTTATATTATTGTTCATTTCATCAAGTAGCTCTCTTTGAGATTTAGCAACTTTTTCTAATTGAGTTTGAACCATAGAGGCATGCTTTCCTACACCTCTAACATCATTTGAGATTCTAAATAACAAGTCACTTAAGCGAGCAATCATATCAGAGTTGTATCTCAATTGTTTCATAACATTTGCATTGAAGTGATCTTGCTTTCTAATGTAATTATCAAACTCATAAAGGCATTGACTAGGATGTTTTATGAGGATCGTCACTATCATTGAATTTCATTAAAGATTTTACCTCTACCACCTTAGGTGGTGGTGGTGCTTCAAGCCCATGTATTTCTTCAATAGGAGGTAATTTTTTAACATCCTCGACCTTAATACCTTTTTCCTTCATAGATTTCTTTGCCTCTTGCATATCTTCAGGACTGAGATATAAGATACCCCTCTTCTCCAGAGTGGGTTCAATAAGTGTTTCAGGAGGAGTCCACTCATCATAAATTTTCAATATGTTATTCAGTAATTCCTCAGGTTCCCCAATAGTTCATTCCCTAAAAACACAACCAGCACAACTATCTAGGAAATCCCTAGAAGCATCGGTTAGTCCATTATAGAAGATATCAAGTATTTCATTTTTCTTAAGAGGATGGTCAGGCAAATCATTAACCAATTGGAGAAGCCTCCCCCAAGCTTGTGGGAGACTCTCTTCTTCAATTTGCACAAAGTTAAATATTTCCTGCAAGGCAGCTTGTTTCTTATGAGCAGGGAATATTTTTCAGTGAAGTAATAGATCATATCCTGGGGACTACGCACACAATCAAGAGCAAGAGTATTGTACCAAGCTTTAGCATCACCCTTTAATGAGAACGGAAATAACTTGAGAATATAGTAATAGCGAATCTTCTCATCATGAGCAAAAGGGGTAGCTATATCATTCAACTTAGTAAGATGTGCCACAACAGCTTCAGTTTCATAACCATGGAAAGGATCAGATTCAACCAAAGTGATTAACTCTAGGTCGACAGAGAATTCATAATCCTTATCATTAGTAAAAATAGGTGAAGTACCAAACTGAGGATCACATATCATTTTAGCATTCAGTGATCTTTCTTTATACTTGCATAATAATTTCTCTAGATCATCTCTATCCTTACAAGCAAGAATATCTCTAGTTGCCTCCTCACTCATAGTATAACCTTCCGGTACTTTTGGCAATTCATATCTAGAAGGACTAGTTCTAGTAGGTGTTTCAAGATTTTCAGTTTCAAGTTCATCATCAGATTCAGCAATAGCATGTTGTCTTACTCTAGCAATTTGTTCATCAAGAAATTCACCTAGTGGCACATCATCATCAAGTAAGGTACTAGCATCATCGTGAGTAGCATTCATAGCAGAAGTAGCATCATCAACAACTTGCGACATATCAAAATTAATAGCATGTTGTGGTGTTGCAAGTTTACTTATAACAGAAGGTGAATCTAAAGCCGAGTTGGATGGCATTTCCTTACCTCCCCTCGTCTTAGAGGGAAAATCTTAGCTTAGCATCCTTCAGATTCTTCATAGTGATAATATGATAATAATCCCAAGTGACTCAACAAATATAACTATACTCCCCGGCAACGGCGCGAGAAAAAGGTCTTGATAACCCACAAGTATAGGGGATCGCAATAGTTATCGAGGGTAGAGTATTCAACCTAAATTTACTAGTCGTCAACCCGTGCTGCTGCACGGTCCAGAAATTTTAATATTAGATATAACAAAGCTTTGAAAAATTAGAATTTCAAACCTAACTTGAATATGTTTCTATAGGTTATTATTATTACACATGCACATCGGGTCTAATGAAGTTACATTGCATTGATTATGTTATGGTTAGATTGTTTTGGTCCAATACTATCGCTGGGTGATGGTGAACCACCTCAGATTTATAGAAGATATGTGGAAATATGGATGTATAGGGGTATATGTATTATGTTGCTAGAAAACACGGTTACAAATGCAAAAGTTGTTGCATGTATCATATACTCATGAACTATAAATCTCTAAAAGGTATTAGAGATCAAGTGCCCTCTTACTCAACCAAAAAAAGGCATACATATTTTTTTGCCACATAAGCACGGTAGAATATTAAAGACTTTGTTTCTATACAAAATAATGGGAACATGCATGCACGGCTTTCTATCAAACATATATGACATCCTAACAAATTGAAGTTGTATACTATAAGCACCATAGATTATTCAGATTAGAAATTCTTGTCTATACCAATAAATTCTTGAAAATCAATGTATTTTGCATGACCCTTGAAATTTTAAATTTTATATCCATACTATACATATCACTATACTTCCGTCTGCTATAGGTTTCTGATGGCAGCGTACCAATTAGGACAGCAACACGATCTACTTTAGAGCACCATCGGTATACCTCCTAATACGCTTCATCGACCATTATCATCATTAGATTGCAATTTTCTCAGAGCTTCAAGCCAAGAAGAATAGTTACATGATGGATTTGCTAGTTGGCCTTTTGAGCGATTTTTTTTCAACCGGCAGAACAATTTCTGTACCTACTATCCTTAAAAGGAACAGATGGTGCTTCTCTTCTTTTGTCTTACCAACATGATGTGTGAGATGTTTTTTTTGTGGACGGAATGATCTATATGTTATGTATAGGTTTCAGCGGCCAGGGGTCGACGGAGAGACATTTTTCCTTCTTTTTTGCGTGAATTGTTTTCCTTTTTTAATTGGGAAAATATTTTGTTGACCAAATTTTAAGGGTCATCAAACAGATCTGTTTTTTTCTTTCTTTTATGGAATTTTATGGAAGGAGGCTATCATTTTTTAAGAAACCGTTGATGCTTTCCTTTTGTTTCACGCCAACATTAAATGTGTTACATGCAATCTGGTATTTCTTTTTTTTCTGAAGTTATTTCTTTCCTTCTCATCCGTGGAGCTTTATATGGAAGTATGTTTTTTAAGGAAGGAGGCTCTCCTTAAAAAGGAACCGTGGATGTTTTCCATGTTTTCTTTCACCAGCGTGAAAGTTGAACGCATCAGATTCATTCGGTTTATGTTTTCCTTTTCAACTATGGAGTTTTTACAAAAGGAAGCTAACACTTTTGAAAGAATCGAGTATGCTTTCCTTGTTTACTCAAGAAAAAAAAACAGGATGCTTTCCTTGTTTTGTTTGACAAACGTTGAATATCTCCGTCTACAAAACAATGTTGAACGTGTCAGATGTTTTTTATGGGACCACCTGTGTTACATAAGTTATCCTTTCATCTTAGACGTAAATTATATAATCCAATGGTGTAATTATTTTTGATGATGTGGATTAATGAGAAGGCTTAAAAAGTGCCTCCAATTAGTAAATATAAGATAGATACGACACAAGGGGAGCCAAAGAATATTTGAAGGTACTAGCAGCTGAGTTGTCAATTCAACCACACCTGGAGATTAATTATCTCAACAAAGTGATAAGTAGCACAGTAATATGATAGTTTTGCTGATAGTAGTAGCAGCAATGGTAACGGTAAGAGTGATAGCAATGAATATTGTAGCAGTAACGATAGCAGTAGCAACAATAGTAACTTAGCAAGAACAATATAAGACAAATATGTAGGCATTGGATCGGTGACTCGTTGGATGATATTCATCATGAGACAGTTATAACCTAGGGCGATACAGCACTAGCTCCAGTCATGATGCACCCAACATTAGCTACACACAACGCATCAGCATGACAGTAGTGCTCTCAAATTCTGGCGCCTATTTGAGAAGGTGATGACACAACATAAAAGTAAATAGATAGTCCCTTCATAGAGGGAAGCAGTGATTTGTAGAGGTGCCAGAGCTCAAGTTTTTTAAAACAGAGGTAATGATATTTTGAGACATGCACCCTTCTCATTCACTTCACGACTATCAGTTATCAATATCTTCCATGCTAAACACGCTAGTGGCGGTTCCCAGAAGGAAATGTAAAGGTTATGACCCCATTGGGAGTTTTTGTTTGATTATTTGTAAGCTCTTTTATTTTTGCAGTTTAGGACTGAGCATCCCTATTACCGCCCTTTTCTCGTGCGATGGCGAGTGAATAAACACTCGACCTGAGAATAGCCCGCTTAGCATGGAAGATACCGACTACCTCCTATGGTTCCATGAACGATCCAGGCACACAAAAAGGATATTTATTTGAAGTTTTTAGAGATGGCACATGCAAATTTACTTACGATGGCAGGGTAATACCGCATATAGGTAGGTATGGTGGACTCATCTGGAATAACTTGGGTTTCAGGTTTTTGATGTACAAGCAGAGTTCCCACTTAGTATAGGCAAAGGCTAGCAAATAGGTTGAGAAGCGGCCAACTAGAGAGCAACAACGGTCATGAACATGCATTATGCATAAGTAACATTGGATACTAGCATGAGTAGGATATGAACACCATGAACATAAATACCATAGAGGCTATGTTGGTTTTGATTCAACTACATGCATAAACATGTGCCAACTCAAGCCACTCGAACATTCTGAGGAGGATACCATATCATCATACTACATCACAATCATTTTAATGCAATGTTGATATCCAAGATAAGTCATTATTCACTCCTAACTACTTATGCATGGCATGAGGAACTATAATCTCTAATTGTCATTGCAAACATGTTTGATCATAATAGGCTGAATCATGGATACTAGGTTAAACATATTTATAAAAACAAAACAAGTCGAGTTCATACCCGTTTCTCTCTGCCACGGCCAATTCATCTAATATCGTCATTATTGCCTTTCACTTACACGACCGAACGATTTGAAAATAATAATAGTGCAAGAGTGCCGAGGACTAAGCTGGAATCTGCAAAAATTTTATTCAAAAGGAGAAGACAAGGTAATATGGGCTCTTTATTAGATCAAAAATAATGCAAATGAGAGCCATTCAACATTTTCATCGTGGTCTTCTCCCTTGTATGACTCGATAGAAGAAAAAGAAATTTAGAAAAACACACTGAAATATTTTTGGAGTTTTTGGTTTTTCGAAAGCAAGCAAATGAAATATTTTCGGAGTTTTTGGTTTTTCGAAAGCAAGCAAATATTTTCGGAGGCCGGCATTAGCAGCATATTAGTTGAACTCTTGGAGGATTTCGGCCTCTTCCATGAACGCATTGTGCGGCCACTCACATGGCCGTAGCTCCGCCAACCTCGGGGTATGGAGATCATTGTCGGATGACTGCCCAATAACCCCCTTGGAGTTCTTCTTGGAAGCAAACTTCCTACAGAAACTCATCCTTTTCCTATGAAAAAAATTCTGAAATTTTTAGTCCACAATTTTTTTCTCAACAAAACTTCACAAAAGTGATCGCAACTACTCATAGGGATGTATAGAGGCCATAGAAAGCATTCAAACTACTTAGAACTCTAAGAATTCAACATGCAGGCTCATCTACAGCAGCACCAAGAGTAGCTAATTATTCTAAATACAAACCACTAAGGCAAAAACTAATTGGACACATGGAGGAGTCACACACCAAGCAACAAATCCCCGAAACAGTTTCGGAAACGGAGCTTCGAGCAAAGAGATCCAAATCCGTGGTCTCGGGAGCAAGAACACGAGAGAGAGAGAGAGAGAGAGTGATAGTGATTTTTTTTCTAGGTGAATGGAGTGATGTGGGAAGAACTAAGTGAGGGGGCCCACTTGGGGACCACAACCCACCAGGGAACGCCTGGGGGTACCGGCGCGCCCAGGTGGGTTGTGCCCACCTGATGCACCTCCCTCTGATACTATTTGCACCAGAAATTCAGAAATATTCAGAAAAAAATCTTATCAGATTTTCAGAGCATTCTGAGAACTTTTATATTGGGTCATTTTTTTTATTGCACAGAAAACTCTAAAAACAGATAAAGCATAGCATTTTATTTATTTAACTAAGAAAAACAGAAAACAAAAGGGTAGGGACAGAAGGTAGTGCTCACTAAATTCATCAACTTCATACCTCTCAAAAATGATCCATTAATAAGGTTGCTCAAGTCTTATTAACAACAACTTTCGATTAGCATGAAACCGAAGAACTTCCGTAAATCACTAAGTTACCTCAATGGGGATATGAATGTCCCCAACAATAAGCATTTCATATTTCTTTTTAACAGTAGGTAGAGGTAATTGAAAACTTCCAATAGTGATTGTCAGAGATTTTTCAATAACATTAATATCATTCACTTGGAATCGTTTCTTCGGAAAGTGCACCGTATGCTCATTACCATTGATATGAAAAGTGACCTTGGTTTTATTGCAATCAATAACAGCCCCTGCAGTATTCAAGAAGGGTCTACCAAGGATAATCGACATGTTGTCGTCTTCGGGCATCTCAAGTATAACAAAGTCAGTCAAAATAATAACATTAGCAACAACAACGGGCACATCCTCACAAATGTCGATAGGTATGGCAGTTGATTTGTCAGCCATTTGCAGAGATATTTCAGTAGGTGTGAGTTTATTCAAATCAAGTCTTTTATATAAAGAGAAAGGCATAACACTAACACCAGCTCCCAAATCACATAAAGCAGTTTTCGCGGCGGGAAGCAGGAGGTGGCCCAGCGCGTGCCGGCATGCGGCGACCACGCGCGCTGCGTTCTACTGGCGTGGGGAGGAAGACGCCCCTGCCCCTGGTGGGCTGGGCTGTCTTATCGGGCCGCCAGTTGACCAGGTAAGTGGGCTGCCAGGTACAGTGCCCTCTCTCTCTCTTTCCTATTTTTTGTTTTTTTTTCTGTAATCTTTGTGGCTTTTCTAAAAATACCTAAACACTTCCAAAAATCATGAAACTAATCATCGCTAGTGTTTAGAATATATCCAACAGTAAACATTTTAGTTCATGATTATTTGAGCATTTAAAACATTTTATAGCATTTAAATGCCTAAATGCAATTAACATATGATTTACTTCAGTGACCCTCTGTTGTCCTAGAAAAGTGTGCACCATTTTTGTCAGAGATTCTAGACCAAGGCAAAGATATGAACATTTTATAAGGGCATTTTGGGTTCAATGAAAATGATTTTATTTGGACCCTAATTGAATTTCATTTGCTGCTAGGGTTTATCAGCCCCCATTTCAAATTTCATAGATTTCATACATGATGCATGGAAGCTAATGCAAAGACAGGCAAGACCTGAACTAGGGCTGTGACAACTCACCCCCACTAAACAAGAATCTCGTCCCGAGATTCAAGCGTAGGGTAAGATGAAGGGGGAACGTAAACTAACATAACCTTCACGATCCAGGTTGCACTTCATAAGAACGTTGATTCGATCACCCTCATTATCTCGATGTCTTGCTCTGAGAACTCCAACTAACATGACAACGGGAGGAAAGAAAAGAAAACTCTAGAAGGATCGATCTTCTTGAAGATCGAACAACTCAGGATCAACTCACGGAGTGATACGTTGAAACATCTCTCGAGCTGAGACACGGAGCATACAACTAGAGGGATGGAGTGGAACAGATGACGAAGGTTCACTAGGTAGGCAACAATCGCACACTTAAGAGGGTGGTGAATGGTTATCAACGTAGTGAGGATTGGAGTTGCCATGATACCATAACGAGACACCTTAGAGAAGGGTGACTCGTAGAGTTATCCCTTAAGTGGCAAAAAGAATTACTTCTGATATAGAGATCACTGAGACTCTCTATACCAGCATAAGGCAAATCTCGAGCGATCGATTGGAGGCGTTCGGTAGAATGGCATACTCTGACTAGTATGGATGATGTGGATTACCTGTTGAAGACAACGCAATGGATGATTTTGCTTATCATCAGAGCTGGACGGAACCCATGGTAGGATGGCACAATGGCGGTGCAAGCTGGGAACAAAAATGCAAATGTTGGAAATGATTCTGGTAACTTGGGAGGAGCCCATCAGTAGTGATTCCACTGTCTGAATGGCTATAGCATAACCGAAGAAAACTAGGAGCAATACCAATTAATGCCGACGATAAAACCTAGAGCTTGCGCGTGCTCTCAAGAACTTGAGAATTTCCATATTCATCAAGGTTTTACCAATATCCGTGTCAAGGATCCTGGCAACACAACATACTAACATGATGAATACCGGTGGAGAATGTAGATGCAAAGGAAGATAACACTTTCTCAGATTTCACCTTAGCAATGACAAGGAAACAAAATTTGGATGATCGACCGAGAGACATTTAGCACTCCGCTTCTAATGTTCTCCTTAATGTACTAGGTACAACGATCATGCTTAAACCATCAACATAGTCATCAAGTAAAGGTCAGACTTCGGGAGCTCAAGAATCCATAAGGGTCAGCTTCTAGAATAAGCCATGTGAGATCCTCATGGGGAGTGACCAAACGGCTTAATCAAGATACTACAATAATAGTGCTTCCAGCTAGGTGCGTCCACTTCACTAGAACCTATATCGTAGTTCTTGGAAGAAGTTCCAACCATCACACCTGCCTGAGATTCAGGTCTAGTGGTAACAGGATACCACAGACAGCATGTCTGAAAAAGAAAGTTGGCAACACAAACCGACGAGATGATGTTGCGGGATTCTCGGGAAATGAACTACAATAGCAAGCTCCAAAACACGAGTCGTTTCTGCTACATACATGTGAACACGCTGTCGTAGACAAGCATGACCACGTGGTAGTCTTATAATAAAACACTACCGAGTTCAGGTGGGGAACCATCAACAAGGGTATCGAAGTCCTTGCATAAGTCTTGCTCTTAAGAAGAGACTTCTTCTCCTTGAACAAATCAATCAGTGGCTTGGTGTGCTAGGGATACATATAGAATGGAGATGATGAGTCTATCAGACCATAGAATACTTTGCACGTACATGACTGACTTGGGATGATTCCAAAGAAAACAAAAACAATCTTTCTCGAACTCACGGTGGCAACTTGCGTCATGTGCACGTGAACCAGAGGAAGTCACTCCTTTCAGCCGAACATATGCTTCATGAATGGAACATGAAGTTAATGCTTATAAAAGTTTCCAATACTAGCTAGATGTTCAACACGGATCATGGAGGAGATAACAATGTTGCTAATGAGCTCAACAACAATTCATCCAGGTTTCCATATAAGTGGAATTCCACAATTATGTGAACAAGGTGATAGCATTGGTCAGACCCAAAAGATATAATGGTGTATGCTCGAGAAAACAATCACGAGTAAGACAACATTACAAATATCATTGGTTATGACTTGATTTGATGATAGCCCATACACAAATCAAGGATTTGGTAAGATGATAGGTCCATTAACTGATCACGAGGGTCAATCGATGAAAACACCATCTTTCTTCAACACACGTACAAGATATCCCATAAAATGAACAAAGTCGGACAAGCCTTTATCTTCCAACTCTCCAAGTTGTTGTTTAGCTTAACCAACTAGCTCAGGGGTATCCAACACAGATTCTGGAAAAAGGGTGGTTTAGAAAACCAACTTGATCGCGAGCTCAGCATAGCGGTCAGGTGACAACCTGGTAATACTTCCGAGAAGATATTCGGAAAATCACGAACCACGTTACTAAGCTCGAGACCAATCTTGCTTTTCAGGGAAAGACGATATGATCAAAAGAGCGAGGGATTGACACAATTCTAACTCATTGATAGAAGAGTACACCGAAAATAAGGACTAGGTAGCACGGTCAACCTTAGGGTGATGATTCAATAATCAACTCACTAAGAATGATTATTGTCCATTTAACTACCAAGCAACGGAGTTGCTAGGAGTATTGATTTCACACACCACGATTCACTTGTCGGCATTCCGGTTACAATAACACAGAAATCGAGGAATGAACAATGATGGCAAGAAGTATCACTGCGTCAAGAATTCATAAGAGATAGTGCAAATCTCATGACGATCCTGACGTAAAGAGGGTAACACTTCAGAGTAGAACAGATCAAAAGCTTGATTGCATTTTGATCTACGGAATACAACTGCTTTGACCCAATCCTGGATATGGATGAGGTACTGGAGTTTGTTTCTCCTAGTCATTCCAGAATAGAATGACTTGACGGACCACAAGAGTAATAGGCATCGATGAACCAATGCACGCATTCTCTTGACTATAAATTGATAGGCGAGGTCAGAAGACAACTAAAGAGGGACAACCCAAAAGAACATATGATTTTCTGAGTTGTGGATGCATGGACTAGCATGTCGAACAAGTTCAACATATTTCTTCCGGATAACCCATGCAGAAAGGTTGAACTGGCAGAGTCACAATATAGAATGGAGAACTCATCGAGAGCACTCCTGTTGTGATCTTTTGATCCAACAGACTTCCGCCATAAGTGGTTCATAGTATTTGGAAGAAGGAATACCACGGACCTCGAGGACTAATGCAAAGGTTACTAATAACCTAAAGGAATGAGCAAACACTACCAACATGAAGTAAGTAGGGTGAATCTCGGGTTCAAAACCCCAGGAATAGAATACCTACTAACTAAATTGCATCATGATATGCTTTCGGGAATGATGGCCAGAATCATCACACTGGGACACAGAACATGGCTAGATTACTAGGTGATACTCTAGATATCTAGGGTCATAATAATAGCTCCAACATATACGTCGAGGCAGTAGAGTACCTCAACTCACCGTTTAGTGTGGTTAAACTGGCCCAAAAAGACATCGGAAACAGAAAGGAGGGATTTGCAAATACACTAGACTATTTAGAAACCTAGGATGACTCGGACAGCATAACGGCTGTAAATGCTCAAAAGATTTGAGACATCTTGCAAAATGGTGGCGTAACCACTCGATCATCACAATATCAAGATTCTGAGGCCAGCTATGAATCCATGGAAGTAGTAGGAACCGAACTGGGGCTTGAATCCATCAATCCTGTAAGTCTACGGATTAGTAACACGTTATCATGATAGAAAGAAGAGAAAGCCTAGTTCCTTAACCCCGTAGGAAAGATAAGATGACTCAGATCAGAAGGGCATAAGGTATAAGGAGTAAAAAGAGCCTTACATTCCCACCCACAATCAATTCCCTTATATAACTAAAGAATTTCTAGACTCAACTTTGAACAGTTTGGCTTGGTAATCCTATAGGCAGTCAGGCTCTGATACCAACGCTGTCAGGACCCCGACTCAATGCCACACCAATCTAGCATGTAACACCTCATATCACTTTGCGGCCTCACGGACGGTATCCCCACAGGTGTCGCCTTACCAGGCCCGGGACCGTTTGCGCCTTCTGGCACACGTATATGATAGTGTCGCTAGCATCCATATGACAAGGCGCCCGGGCTGACATGGCTAGTCGTGAACCCAAATTGGCACTAACTTACAGGGACAGGCATACATGACCCAGCAACGAATGTGTCGGTCATCAGCGAGTGAATCCGGGCTGTAGCAGCTGGGCTAATAGGACTCCGGAGATTCCAGGCTGTAGCAGGCTAGCAGGACTCCGGTAGACACCGCGTGACATTTCCCTGAAGGGATAAACACACGAACAAAGAAGGACACATGTTGGCCAGCCCAAGTGTTCCGGAGCAGTAGCAAGCTACCAGGGCTCAGTGGAAGCACTAGGAGACATTTCCCGGTAAGAGGGGCAACCTGTTGGAAATATGCCCTAGAGGCAATAATAAAAGGATTATTATATTTCCTTGTTCATGATAATTGTCTTTTATTCATGCTATAATTGTATTATCCGGAAATCGTAATACACGTGTGAATACATAGACCACAACATGTCCCTAGTGAGCCTCTAGTTGACTAGCTCGTTGATCAACAGATAGTCATGGTTTCCTGACTATGGACATTGGATGTCATTGATAACGAGATCACATCATTAGGAGAATGATGTGATGGACAAGACCCAATCCTAAGCATAGCACAAGATCGTGTAGTTCGTTTGCTAGAGCTTTTCCAATGTCAAGTATCTTTTCCTTAGACCATGAGATCGTGTAACTCCCGGATACCGTAGGAGTGCTTTGGGTGTACCAAACGTCACAACGTAACTGGGTGACTATAAAGGTATACTACGGGTATCTTCGAAAGTGTCTGTTGGGTTGACACGGATCGAGACTGGGATTTGTCACTCCGTATGACGGAGAGGTATCTCTGGGCCCACTCGGTAATGCATCATCATAATGAGCTCAAAGTGACCAAGTGTTTGGTCACGGGATCATGCATTACGGTACGAGTAATGTGACTTGTCGGTAACGAGATTGAACGAGGTATTGGGATACCAACGATCGAATCTCGGGCAAGTAACGTACTGATTGACAAAGGGAATTGTATATGGGGTTGCTTGAATCCTCGACATCGTGGTTCATCCGATGAGATCATCGAGGGGCATGTGGGAGCCAACATGGGTATCCAGATCCCGCTGTTGGTTATTGGCCGGAGAGCCGTCTCGGTCATGTCCACGTGTCTCCCGAACCCGTAGGGTCTACACACTTAAGGTTCGGTGATGCTAGGGTTGTAGAGATATGAGTATGCAGTAACCCAAAAGTTGTTCAGAGTCCCGGATGAGATCCCGGATGTCACGAGGAGTTCCAGAATGGTCCGGAGGTGAAGAATTATATATGGGAAGTCGAGTTTCGGCCATCAGGAAAGTTTCGGGGGTCACCGGTATTGTACCGGGACCACCGGAAGGGTCCCGGGGGTCCACCGGGTGGGGCCATCTATCCCGAAGGGCCCCATGGGCAGAAGTGGGAAGGGGAACCAGCCCCTGGTGGGCTGGTGCGCCCCCCCCCCTTGGGCCCCCTGCGCCTAGGGTTGGGAACCCTAGGGGAGGGGGCGCCTCCACTTGCCTTGGGGGGCACTCCACCCACTGGCCGCCGCCCCCCCCTTGGGAGATCCCATCTCCAGGGCCGGCGCCCCCCCCCTTGGGGGCCTATATAAAGAGGGGGGAGGGAGGGCAGCCGCACCGATGCCCCTGGCGCCTCCCTCTCCCACTCCAACACCTCCTCCTCCTCCGTAGAGCTTGGCGAAGCCCTGCCGGGATCCCTGCTGCATCCACCACCACGCCGTCGTGCTGCTGGATCTCCATCAACCTCTCCTTCCCCCTTGCTGGATCAAGAAGGAGGAGACGTCTTCCCCAACCGTACGTGTGTTGAACGCGGAGGTGCCAACCGTTCGGCACTCGGTCATCGGTGATTTGGATCACGACGAGTAGGACTCCCTCAACCTCGTTCTCTTGAACGCTTCCGCTCGCGATCTACAAAGGTATGTAGATGCACTCCTATCACTCGTTGCTAGATGAACTCATAGATGGATCTTGGTGAAACCATAGGAAAATTTTATTTTCTGCAACATTCCCCAACAGTGGTATCAGAGCCAGGTTTATGTGTAGTTCTCTTTGCACGAGTAGAACACAATTTTTTGTGGGCGTAGATGTTGTCAACTTTCTTGCCGCTACTAGTCTTATTTTGCTTCAGCGGTATTGTGGGATGAAGCGGCCCGGACCGACCTTACACATACGCTTACGTGAGACAGGTTCCACCGACTGACATGCACTAGTTGCATAAGGTGGCTAGCGGGTGTCTGTCTCTCCCACTTTAGTTGGAGCGGATTCGATGAAAAGGGTCCTTATGAAGGGTAAATAGAAGTTGACAAATCACGTTGTGGCTTTTTCGTAGGTAAGAAAATGTTCTTGCTAGAACCCTATTGCAGCCACGTAAAAGATGCAACAACAATTAGAGGACGTCTAACTTGTTTTTGCAGCAATTGCCTTGTGATGTGATATGGCCAAAAGTTGTGATGAATGATGAATGATATATTGTGATGTATGAGATCATGTTCTTGTAATAGGAATCACGACTTGCATGTCGATGAGTATGACAACCGGCAGGAGCCATAGGAGTTGTCTTAATTATTGTATGACCTGCGTGTCAATGATTTAACGCCATGTAATTACTTTACTTTATTGCTAAACCGTTAGCTATAGTAGTAGAAGTAATAGTTGGCGAGCAACTTCATGGAGACACGATGATGGAGATCATGATGATGGAGATCATGGTGTCATGCCGGTGACAAGATGATCATGGAGCCCCAAGA
The DNA here is from genome assembly GCF_018294505.1 of Triticum aestivum. Lineage (NCBI taxonomy): Eukaryota > Viridiplantae > Streptophyta > Magnoliopsida > Poales > Poaceae > Triticum > Triticum aestivum. Next base: position 745,410,328 of record NC_057813.1, on the reverse strand, counting down.
TGGAGATCAAAGGAGCTATATGATATTGGCCATATCATGTCACTATTATTTGATTGCATGTGATGTTTATCATGTTTTTGCATCTTGTTTGCTTAGAGCGACGGCAGTAAATAAGATGATCCCTCATAATAATTTCAAGAAAGTGTTCCCCCTAATTGTGCGCCGTTGCGACAGTTCGTTGTTTAGAAGCACCAAGTGATGATCGGGTGTGATAGATTCTAACGTTCACATACAACGGGTGTAAGACAGATTTACACATGCAAAACACTTAGGTTAACTTGACGAGCCTAGCATGTACAGACATGGCCTCGGAACACAAGAGACCGAAAGGTCGAACATGAGTCGTATGAAAGATACGATCAACATGGAGATGTTCACCGATGATGACTAGTCCGTCTCACGTGATGATCGGACACGGCCTAGTCGACTCAGATCATGTATCACTTAGATGACTAGAGGGATGTCTAATCTGAGTGGGAGTTCATTAATTAATTTGATTAGATGAACTTAATTATCATGAACTTAGTCTAAAACCATTGCATAAATGTCTTGTACATCAAATGGCCAATGCTCATGTCAACATGAACTTCAACGCGTTCCTAGAGAAAACCAAGCTGAAAGATGATGGCAGCAACTATACGGACTGGGTCTGAAACCTGAGGATCATCCTCATAGCTGCCAAGAAAGCATATGTCCTAGAAGGACCGCTAGGTGAAGCACCCATCCCAGAGAACCAAGACGTTATGAACGCTTGGCAGTCACGTGCTGATGATTACTCCCTCGTTCAGTGCGGCATGCTTTACAGCTTAGAACCGGGGCTCCAAAACCATTTTGAGCAACACGGAGCATATGAGATGTTCGAGGAGCTGAAAATGGTTTTCCAAGCTCACGCCCGGGTCGAGAGATATGAAGTCTCCGACAAGTTCTATAGTTGTAAGATGGAGGAAAATAGTTCTGTCAGTGAGCACATACTCAAAATGTCTGGGTTGCACAACCGCCTGTCCCAGCTGGACATTAACCTCCCGGACGAGGCGGTCATTGACAGAATCCTTCAGTCGCTCCCACCGAGCTACAAGTGCTTTGTGATGAACTACAATATGCAGGGGATGGTGAAAACTATTCCTGAAGTATTTTCAATGCTGAAGTCAGCAGAGGTAGAAATCAAGAAGGAACATCAAGTGTTGATGGTCAATAAAACCACTAAGTTCAAGAAGGGCAAGGGTAAGAAGAACTTCAAGAAGGACGGCAAGGATGTTGCCGCACCCGGTAAGCCAGTTGTCGGGAAGAAGTCAAAGAATGGACCCAAGCCTGAGACTGAGTGCTTTTATTGCAAAGGGAAGGGTCACTGGAAGCGGAACTGCCCCAAATACTTAGCGGACAAGAAGGCCGGCAACACTAAAGGTATATATGATATACATGTAATTTATGTGTACCTTACCAGTGCTCGTAGTAGCTCCTGGGTATTTGATACCGGTGCCGTTGCTCATATTTGTAACTCAAAGCAGGAGCTGCGGAATAAGCGGAGACTGGCGAAGGACGAGGTGACGATGCGCGTCGGGAATGGTTCCAAGGTCGATGTGATCGCCGTCGGCACGCTACCTCTACATTTACCTACGGGATTAGTTTTAAACCTCAATAATTGTTATTTAGTGCCAAGTTTGAGCATGAACATTGTATCAGGATCTCGTTTAATACGAGATGGCTACTCATTTAAATCCGAGAATAATGGTTGTTCTATTTATATGAGAGATATGTTTTATGGCCATGCTCCGATGGTCAATGGTTTATTCTTAATGAATCTCGAACGTGATGTTACACACATTCATAGTGTGAATACCAAAAGATGTAAAGTTGATAACGATAGTCCCACATACTTGTGGCACTGCCGCCTTGGTCACATTGGTGTCATTAGCATGAAGAAGCTCCATGCTAATGGACTTTTAGTGTCTCTCGATTATGAATCATTTGACACATGCGAACCATGCCTTATGGGCAAAATGACCAACACTCCGTTCTCCGGAACAATGGAGCGAGCAACCAACTTATTGGAAATCATACATACCGATGTGTGCGGTCCAATGAGCGTTGAGGCTCGCGGAGGATATCATTATGTTCTCACTCTCACTGATGACTTGAGTAGATATGGGTATGTCTACTTGATGAAACACAAGTCTGAGACCTTTGAAAAGTTCAAGGAATTTCAGAATAAGGTAGAGAATCAACGTGACCGAAAAATAAAGCTCTTACGATCAGATCGTGGAGGAGAATATTTAAGTCACGAATTTGGTACACACTTAAGGAAATGTGGAATCGTTTCACAACTGACGCCACCTGGAACACCTCAGCGTAACGGTGTGTCCGACATCGTAATCGCACTTTATTGGATATGGTGCGATCTATGATGTCTCTTACTGATTTACTGCTATCATTTTGGGGATACGCTCTAGAGACAGCTACATTCACTTTAAATAGGGCACCGTCTAAATCCGTTGAAACGACACCGTATGAATTATGGTTTGGGAAGAAACCTAAGCTATCGTTTCTAAAAGTTTGGGGATGCGATGCTTATGTCAAGAAACTTCAACCTGAAAAGCTCGAACCGAAGTCGGAAAAATGCGTCTTCATAGGATACCCTAAGGAAACCATTGGGTATACCTTCTACCTTAGATCCGAAGGCAAGATCTTTGTTGCCAAGAATGGATCCTTTCTGGAAAAAGAGTTTCTCTCGAAAGGAGTAAGTGGGAGGAAAGTAGAACTCGATGAAGTACTACCTCTTGAACCAGAAAGTAGTGCAGCTCAGGAAAATGTTCCTGTGGTGCCTACACCGACTGGAGAGGAAATTAATGATGATGATCAAGGTACTTCGGATCAAGTTGCTACTAAACTTCGTAGGTCCACAAGGACACGTTCCACACCAGAGTGGTATGGCAACCCTGTCCTGGAAATCATGTTGTTAGACAAAGGTGAACCTTCGAACTATGAAGAAGTGATGGCGGGCCCAGATTCCAGCAAATGGCTTGAAGCCATGCAATCCGAGATACGATCCATGTATGAAAACAAAAGTATGGACTTTGACGGACTTGCCCGATGATCGGCGAGCGATAGAAAACAAATGGATCTTTAAGAAGAAGACGGACGCGGATGGTTATGTTACCATCTATAAAGCTCGACTTGTCGCTAAGGGTTATCGGCAAGTTCAAGGGGTTGACTACGATGAGACTTTATCTCCCGTAGCGAAGCTGAAGTCCGTCCCAATCATGTTAGCAATTGTCACATATTATGATTATGAGATATGGCAAATGGACGTCAAAACGGCATTCCTTAACGGTTATCTTAAGGAAGAACTGTATATGATGCAGCCGGAAGGTTTTGTCGACCCTAAGAATGCTAACAAGGTATGCAAGCTCCAGCGATCCATTTATGGGCTGGAGCAAGCATCTCGGAGTTGGAACATTCGCTTTGATGAGATGACCAAAGCATTTGGGTTTATGCGGACTTATGGAGAAGCCTGCGTTTACAAGAAAGTGAGTGGGAGCTCTGTAGCATTTCTCATATTATATGTAGATGACATACTTTTGATGGGAAATGATATAGAACTTTTGGACAGCATTAAGGCCTACTTGAATAAGAGTTTTTCAATGAAGGACCTTGGAGAAGCTGCTTATATATTACGCATCAAGATCTATAGAGATAGATCGAGACGCCTCATAGGTCTTTCACAAAGCACATACCTTGATAAGATATTGAAGAAGTTCAATATGGATCAGTCTAAGAAGGGGTTCTTGCCTGTGTTGCAAGGTGTGAAATTGAGCTCAGCTCAATGTCCGACCACGGTAGAAGATATAGAAGAGATGAGTGTCATCCCCTATGCCTCAGCCATAGGGTCTATCATGTATTCCATGTTGTGTACCAGACCTGATGTAAACCTTGCCGTGAGTTTGGTAGGAAGGTACCAAAGTAATCCCGGCAAGGAACACTGGACAGCGGTCAAGAATATCTTGAAGTACCTGAAAAGGACTAAGGACATGTTTCTCGTTTATGGAGGTGACGAAGAGCTTGTCGTAAAGGGTTACGTCGACGCTAGCTTCGACACAGATCTGGATGACTCTAAGTCACAAACCGGATACGTGTGTATGTTGAATGGTGGAGCAGTAAGCTGGAGCAGCTGCAAGCAGAGCGTCGTGGCGGGATCTACATGTGAAGCGGAGTACATGGCAGCCTCGGAGGCAGCGCATGAAGCAATTTGGGTGAAGGAGTTCATCACCGACCTAGGAGTCATACCCAATGCGTCGGGGCCGATCAAACTCTTCTGTGACAACACTGGAGCTATTGCACTTGCCAAGGAGCCCAGGTTTCACAAGAAGACCAGGCACATCAAACGTCGCTTCAACTCCATTCGTGAAAATGTTCAAGATGGAGACATAGAAATTTGCAAAGTGCATACGGATCTGAATATCGCAGATTCGTTGACTAAACCTCTTCCGTGAGCAAAACTTGATCAACACCAGAACTCTATGGGTGTTCGATTCATCATAATGTAACTAGATTATTGACTCTAGTGCAAGTGGGAGACTGTTGGAAATATGCCCTAGAGGCAATAATAAAAGGATTATTATTATATTTCCTTGTTCATGATAATTGTCTTTTATTCATGCTATAATTGTATTATCCGGAAATCGTAATACACATGTGAATACCTAGACCACAACATGTCCCTAGTGAGCCTCTAGTTGACTAGCTCGTTGATCAACAGATAGTCATGGTTTCCTGACTATGGACATTGGATGTCATTGATAACGAGATCACATCATTAGGAGAATGATGTGATGGACAAGACCCAATCCTAAGCATAGCACAAGATCGTGTAGTTTGTTTGCTAGAGCTTTTCCAATGTCAAGTATCTTTTCCTTAGAACATGAGATCGTGTAACTCCTGTATACCGTAGGAGTGCTTTGGGTGTACCAAACGTCACAATGTAACTGGGTGACTATAAAGGTATACTACGGGTATCTCCGAAAGTGTCTGTTGGGTTGACACGGATCGAGACTGGGATTTGTCACTCCGTATGACGGAGAGGTATCTCTGGGCCCACTCGGTAATGCATCACCATAATGAGCTCAAAGTGACCAAGTGTTTGGTTAAGGGATCATGCATTACGGTACGAGTAATGTGACTTGTCGGTAACGAGATTGAACGAGGTATTGGGATACCGACGATCGAATCTTGGGCAAGTAACGTACCGATTGACAAAGGGAATTGTATACGTGGTTGCTTGAATCCTCGACATCGTGGATCATCCGATGAGATCATCGAGGGGCATGTGGGAGCCAACATGGGTATCCAGATCCTGCTGTTGGTTATTGGCCGGAGAGCCGTCTCGGTCATGTCCACGTGTCTCCCGAACCCGTAGGGTCTACACACTTAAGGTTCGGTGACGCTAGGGTTGTAGAGATATGAGTATGCAGTAACCCGAAAGTTGTTCGGAGTCCCGGATGAGATCCTGGACGTCATGAGGAGTTCAGGAATGGTCCGGAGGTGAAGAATTATATATGGGAAGTCGAGTTTCGGCCATCGGGAAAGTTTCGGGGGTCACCGGTATTGTACCGGGACCACCGGAAGGGTCCCGGGGGTCCACCGGGTGGGGCCACCTATCCCGGAGGGCCCCATGGGCTGAAGTGGGGAGGGGAACCAGCCCCTGGTGGGCTGGTGCGCCCCCCCCCCCCCACC